>NC_041401.2:174075717-174375717 GCF_900747795.2 Erpetoichthys calabaricus
AATTGAATTTCAAAAAGAAATGAAACGTAATTAATAAGCATTGTAGAAAACATCTTTTCAGATGGGAGTCTGGATCTGATTGCCAAAGATGGCAGCTCTTCCACTTATGATGGGTTTTCGGCAGGAAGAGGCGGAACCAGGCAAACGAATACCAGGTGGTCTGCAGAGAGAGGAAAAGAAGAGGCATTATGACAGAGCGCCATCCCTTGGAGTGGTGGAGAATTACCATCACCAGAGCCTGAAAACTGTCCCCTATGCACACATGCATGACAGTATATATATACACACACACACACATATATATACTGTATATACATATTATTCTTATACTGTATACTGTATATCTATATATATATCTATATATATATATATATATATATATATATATTGCTTTTATAATGGCAAAAAACAAACAATTAACAATGGAAGACAGACAGACAGACCATTGTAACCCTTAAAAGTGTAGGCCTTTCCTTTAGAACAATAGCAAAGAAAGCCAAGTATTAAAAAAGAACTCGAAACTTGCAGGAAACTCAGACAGGAACAGCTCTGGCAGTCCCAAAGCCACAACAGAATCAAAAGACAAGTTAAGAGCTTGTGTGATGGGCTCTTTGGTTAATTGCCTTTTCTCGCCATTATCATAGCAATATACAGTGCAATGCTGTCCAAATGATGCTTCAGAGAGTGCGGCAGCACAGTTTGTTCTAACACTGCTCTTATACAGAGAGTAAGTAATCAACAAAAGTTGGGACACCTGTGGACACCTGTATTGTCGGCATCAACTTTCAAAGCTTCATTACTGTCCATTGCTGTAGAAAATCTGTAAGTTGTAAACCCTTTACTTGTTCCCGGAAGGAGGCCTTTGTGTAAAAAATGACATTATAGTTTAGTTTTTGTCACCTAAACTTTCATTTTAAAACCTCTTTTTCTGTTTATCGCTTACCTTTGTCCTATTTTAGGTTATTCACTAGACTTTAATTGCTTGAGTTTGGGGGTGTTCTAAAATTTTGACCAGTAGTGTATGTATTGTAGATTTGGAAAGCATTTAGACCCGTTCACGTTTGGCACATTTTATTGTGTTGTAGATTCAATTTCAAATGGATAAATGTGCAATTTTTGCTCATCAGTCTAAGCTGAATAACTCATAATGACAAAGTGAAGACATGTTTTCAGAATGGTTTGTGTTATAATATGTTTTGTTATTAAGTTTAATAATAATAATAATTCATTACATTTATATAGCGCTTTTCTCAGTACTCAAAGCGCTATCCACACAGGGAGGAACCAGGAAGCGAACCCACAATCTTCCACAGTCTCCTTACTGCAAAGCAGCAGCACTACCTGTCACTGTTCTCTGTGCCCACTGTTATGGACTCATTCATACAGGCAGACCAAGTATGGTACACAGGGGCACAGCATCAGCATTTAGAATTGCTGAGCCAAGGACAGGACTAGAGAGCCAAAGACAACTGGAGAATTGAATAGTCAGCCTAAAGACAGACTAGTATATTTCTGTCTTCTGTCAGCACACCATCCTCTTTCCTTGTTGGGAGAATGAGAACTGTATGTAGGCATTGTGCAGTTCTTGTATTTTTGAAGGTGGGGTTTGAGTCCTTTCCTGTCCTTGTTTGGATCCAGAGAAGGAGCCTGCACATGGAGCAACCAGAATATAAGGATGGACCTACGGCCAACACACTTTGAAGCTGCCAGGCGGAAGATTATGTCTTCCATCCGGTGAAAATCCTTTCAATGTGGCGACGAAAGATGGCAGACTGCGTAGGTCAAGACCCCCACATTGCTTGATAGAGTCTGTCATAAGCTTCCCGTCTGTAATACCGCGTGAACCCGTCAGTAAAGAGCTAAATTATCCTTTATACTTCTCGTGTAATCTTGTAACCATCGTGGCGAATGGCCAAAGCCCTTACCCGGCCGGAACACCCTGACAATGGAAGGACCGGGAGAGAAAGCTTTTTCAGGACATCTTCTCCCCGGACTGATAGAGGGCCATGGGTTTGGAGCATGGAAGCTCAACCCTGTTGGGGCCAGGGGCCACCAACTGGGGCTAGTTGGGCAGTACCACCACCACACCAGGAAGTGCTGCCGGAAGAAGGTTGTTGGACACCTGGAGTTCTTCTGGGTGTCCTATATAAGGATAGTATTCAACGGCCAGAGTCGGGAGGAAAAAGGATAAAGCCTGTGTGGAGGACTTCCACACAGAGGAAAAAAAGGGTGTGTTTTGTGCTGGAACTTGTGTCTCTGCCTGTCTGTGTCAGGTTAGGGCAGCTGTACACATCCAAGCATCACATAGGATTATATTTAATCACAATAACTCATCCAAATACAAAATCACAAGAAAGAAGAATCAAAATTGAGAACACAATGCTGAAGCTCCACATAAAGGAGACATGGCAGATAACTGACAAATCTACATATACCATATTAAAAGTTTAATACAATAATATTTAAACTATAATTGAAAATGTCAATCTAATAAGCATTTTTGATGTTACACGGTTTGACATCTCATTTAGGGACACACTGATACAGGGCCAATACCAATAATCAGTCTTAATTGTGTGACATCTCTCCATTTCCAATGTCGTTTTCTCCATGCATTTTATTTATATGAAAATTCCAATCAGGTTTCTGATGACTTATACTGGTTTTACTAGTCTATGTTGTATGCCTTTTTGAAAACTTTTTTCAGATCAGAGGACAGCAGTTTCAATGTAAGGTAGTTCTACTCTCTAATCAGGCCACCTGTTTCCTTTTCCGGTGTCCTTTTGGTGGCCACCACCATTTACTCAAAGCACCGTGATGTTCCAGCATTGATGGATTAAAAGCCAGGAGTCTGCATGACCATCATCATCAAGTCCTTCCATGAGAACCCTAACTACAAAGAGGACTATTTCATTTTTGTTAGGTAGAATGCCCAGAGGGGGCTGGGCGGTCTCGTGGCCTGGAACCCCTGCAGATTTAATTTTTTTCTCCAGTCGTCTGGAGTTTTTTTTTTGTTTTTTCTGTCCCCACTGGCCATCGGACCTTACTCTTTTTCTATGTTAACTAATGTTGTCTTATTTTAATTTCTTATTTTGTCTTTTATTTTTCTTTTCTTCATTATGTAAAGCACTTTGAGCTACTTTATTGTATGAAAATGTGCTATATAAATAAATGTTGTTGTTGTTGTTGGTGACATGTCAATATAATTGATTAGCACATTTGAGTAAGGATTTTCTGTGCTTTGCAATTGTGATAAGAATGACAGTATGAACCTGTAATGTAATATAACATCACAACATCCCACAACATTCATAAACCTGCTTAAATCAGGTCAGGTCTATGGCGGGCTAGAATATATGGGCGAAACTGGATAGGTGTGCCAAGCTTGTGGCATCATATTCAACAAGACTTGAGGCTGTAATTGCTGCCAAAGGTGCTTCGACAAAGTATTGAGCAAAGGCTGTGAATACTTATGTACATGGGATTTCTCAGTTTTTTTTATTTTTAATAAATTTGCAAAAACCTCAAGTAAACTTTTTTCACGTTGTCATTATGGGGTGTTGTGTGTAGAATTCTGAGGAAAAAAATGAATTTAATCCATTTTGGAATAAGGCTGTAACATAACAAAATGTGGAAAAGGTGGCGCTGTGAATACTTTCTGGATGCACTGTAAATGGCAAAAGGGTCTTTATTGTGGGAAATTCTTCCTCTAGTAAGAGTTTCCCACCTTCAAAGCACAGTACAGCTAAGCACAGCACACAGCAGTAATAAGGAACATTTTTTTTTCTCTTCCTCTCCATCACTGCTTCCATCAGCAAGCTACAAGCTTTGTCCCCCATCCTCCCGACTCTGGCTCTTGAATGAAAGCAGCAGGCTTCTTTTATGTTGCATCTGGGAGTACTTCCGCTGGCCTGTTAACATGGTCCGGAAGCCCAATGAAGTAGGGCTCTGCAGTCCCCACATCTGTCCTTGCAGCACCTCCTGGTGGGACCCACAGAACCCAACAAGGCTGAGAATCCAAGGCACCACCTGAACCTGGGGGGCTATCATCTAGCAATAAGATAATGCCCTGTGCACATCCTCTTCCCCGGTCCTTCCATTGTGAAGGTGCCCTGGACAGGTAAGGATGCCGGCCATCCCTCACAAATTATTAAAAATAACTATAAATAATAATAACTAATTTATATTATTCAATTAAAAATAATTAAAAACAATAAAAACTGAAAACATTGCCTAATAATAATAATTATACAAAATAATGACTAATTTATAATATTCAATTAAAAATAATTGTAAATAAAAACTGAAAACACTACTGTCACTCACAAGCGAATGGGAAGCAGCTTAAGGACCCGACGCGCACCGCGACAAGTCGTTCCAGGGGACAACGGTGGGGTACTAACCTCTCTTTCTGTATTCCTGCAGAAAGAACAAAGCACCGCCACCATAACTTTTCCTGGACGCCTACTGAAACCAGCAATTTCCGGGTTACTTCTAACCTCTGGTCCCCTCCTGATGATGTCATCTTCCCATCCATCACCAAGGCTTTCCCAGCATCACTTTACTTCACTTCCGGTCCCTGCTTATAAATTGGCCGTCCAGCCATCTTTTTTTTGTCTGTTGTACTTTTGCTGAAAACACTTACCTGAATACCTTTTTGCTTTACAGTATATGGGGCCAAACCTTTATGCTTTGTGGTCTGCTTTATTACACTACCTAATAACAATAATTACAAAAAATAACTAATTTTTACGATCTAATTTAAAAATCAGAATTATGAAAAGTAATAACGAATGAACAGAAACTATATAATAACTAAACAGAATTAACAGAAAGTACATAATTAGACAAATGAACAGAACAATATTATAAAAAAAATGGGTCAAAACCATAAGCAGTAATGACAAGTGACCAATGTAAACACAAACCATGCAATGAACCCTGGGTCGACCAGAATGAAATCGCTAATTTCAGGCAGCCATTATTCCTTTGAGCCGCACACTCCGCATTCCTCCGGTTCAACTTACTTAACAACAACATAGCAGCCGTCAACAAAGGTTCCTCAAAATGACGGCGCTCATGGGAAAACAAAATGGTTTTGTGGTTTTTCAGATTACGAAATCTAATTTAAATCTAAAAAACACACGTCAGAATATGAATTCCTTGGGCTGCAAAACTTCACTCACATGCAGATCTTTTGATAAAAGGCCAAGCAAAATTGAGAAAAACCAAACTACAGAAGCTGCTCTTACCTTTCCATGGTGTGCCTGTGTAGGCTTTTCACCACGTAACATTGTGATAATCCCCCCCCCACATTTCAAAGATATACATATTAGATAAATTAACATCTTTAAGTTGTCCCTGTTTGGTGTGAGCAATGTCCTCCCCATTGTGCGTAGGCGCCTCCTTTGACCCCAAGCTGCTGTGATGGCCTCTGGCCTAGCTGTCCTATCTCATTGTTAAAATTCATCTCCTGATTCTTTATCTCATTCCTTTTTGAAAACAGGAAGGTTTGGATTTGAAAAAACCGGTGGGCTTGCCTATGCTGCACCCCTGCTGAACTGTCAGCTTTTATGTGGCATTTAAATGACATTTTCTTTCTTTCCCCTGCCTTTCCTCTTTGCCAGAACAGCATTTATTTAACTAGAAAACCATGAGGTGGAAATTTGATTGTGAAAATCACAGGGCTCCCCTAAATGAATCAATTCAATTCCACTTTTCTTATATAGCGCACTCACAGCCCACAGTATAGTACACTTTAACAAATTTAATTTACATCTCACAAAACACAACATGGTGTTAACTAAAACAGGGGATGCCACCGCCACCCCGGGGTGCCCCAGGCAGTTTTGTTTTATGTTTTTTAAGTTTGCAGTCAACTTGTTGTGCAGAACTGAGCCCGCCATTTGCCTCAGAAAATGTGAATTTTGATACATTGGTTTGAAATCCTTTTTTCTTTCTGTTGTTTTGCTCACTGCTCTTCTGCAGAGTGTGCAGGCGTGCCAATGACCTTTTTTTCTTTTGCACCGTTCTCAGACTTTATCTTGCATTTGCAATGAGTTGTCAGCTTCAACAGGCAGACGATGATGTCTACGTGGAAACTTTTTATGTTCTGGAAACACTGAACTGGTTACCCTGTTAGTGAGCACAGTTTCTTACGTTGAGCAGTTGTTTTGTTTTTTAAAAAGTTATCTATAGCTGTAGCTAGATAGGTGGGCTGTGGGTTTTCTATGAACCTTGCTTCGTCACAGACAAATATCCCCTTTTAGCCCATGCAGCTAGTATGTTTTTTAGTGTGTGTGTACGTGTGTGCTATCCTCTCACATCGTGTGTAGTTTGAGTAATTAAAAAGGAATAAAACACAAGCCAACCGAGCGCATCTTGTCCTGGGACCACCACTAGCACAACACAATGTGCCAGCCTGACTGTGTTAAACAGAACAGTGGAAGAAACTGCTGCCTTGGGCAGTCCCAGAGTTCCTGAGCCCATTCCTGATGTCAGTATCCCCTTAACTACAGTATAATAACGTCACACAGAAGTGTCACCCGCTCTCCTTTATAAAAGAAAAGTCACAGAGCCGACCTGCCATAGTGGGCATGGACCCTCACATTAGAGTATGTCACTACTCTCTTCATGGGTATCCATAATTTCTTTTTCATATAATAAGCTAACTGTAAGCAGTGTTCTCCAGGGCATCACCTCTGACACCAGCTATTAGCAGTGAACTCTTTTTGGATGTCACTGGCATTCATGGTACCCAGTAAAGCACCAGAGTGCTAGACTCTTACTGATGCAGGAAAGGGCAGAGCAGATACTTGAATTCATAGGAGTCTGCAATCCTTTAATGTGGGTAGCACCATCCTGTACATGTTCTATAATTCTATGATGGCCAGGAGCACCGCTTCAAGACAAGCCCACCAAAGTTAAATAAGAAGTCTGCTCAATTATGGAATGCACTCTCGACCCCCTGGAGGTGGCATTTAAGGAGAGAATGAAGGTAAAACGGAGTGCCTTTGTGAACAATGCTGAATAGTCTGTGTCAGTCACAGCAGCACTGAGGACTTCTAGTAATTGAATGATTCAGCAAAAGTAGGTCAAGAAACACTAAGGGGGCTCATATACAGTACGACTTAGTAATGCCTCACTGGAACTGGGACCACTCTTTTTATCTTTAGCCAAGACAGAAGTTTTCTTTTATTAGTTATGCTGTTGTGTAATTGAGGGGCATTGCTTTTACTTATAATAATGAATTTCTATCTAGCTATCCATCTATCTATCTCTTATATAGTGCCTTTCATATCTATCTATCTATCTATCTATCTATCTATCTATCTATCTATCTATCTATCTATCTATCTATCTATCTATCTATCATACAGATAATTAGACAGACAGACATGCACAGTACTTGGTGTCACATGTGCACAAATAGGGTGCATCCACACAACAATTCTGAGGTAAAAATTCCTAAATTGTGCCTGGAGAAGCACAGTCGCCAGCTGCCTCTTTCTTGTCACCCGCCGCCTCGACTATAATGGCCCACTTATGTCACTTCTGTGCTTTCCCAGAAGCTCCTGCCTCACTGGAAGTCTAAAGAGCCAAAGCATCGGATTTTACACACCTAGCAGAGGGCACGGAGCTCCAAGACACAGGGTCTAGAAAGTCTAGCAAGAGGCAGGACCAGACAGGCAATTCCATTTGTTAATTTAGAATTTTATTTTCCCCTGTTACTTTGCCATATTAGGGGTCTTGGGTGGTCCCTAACCTTTCACCATTCCCTTTTGTTTGCTTCTTATTACAATATTCCACATAGAAAACCCTAAACAGGTCTGATGTCGTGCTGCCAATTTAGACTCACCAGTCAACCAAAACAGGGAAGAAAAATAGAAAAACTGTATCACCTCTGTGTCCAGACGGGAGAGGGAGGCTCTCCTCAGGTGGTGACAGACTCTCTGGGGGAGTTGATGCCAGGTATAAAGCAGCCCAGTGAACAGCTTTTAGTGAGCACTGCAAACGCCTCTCCTGGCTGCTAAAGCCCAACAGCCGACATGCAAAGCAGGCCCCGGCGGACCCTGGAACTCATAGAGCTAGAGAATAGTGCAACATGTGGGTGACCCTGAGTGAGATGGGGAGGCAGAACTGGGAAGCATATGGACAGAGCAGTTGGGAGCATGAGGTGGGTGACACTGGCAAAGACAACTGAAGACCCCCAGGGTCCTTTTCAGCGATCAGTGTATAGAGTTTAATTTCATTCCTCTCACCCCATCCTGAGTTGTTACAATATTTTCAATGAAAAGGCATTTCCCATTGACTCGGAGCACAGTATATATAGTATTTCCAAAAATAACAAAATGTAAATCTAAAAAAACATTTAATTAAAAACAAGAACACAGCACAACATTCCCAGTCAAATATATGCACTGTGTTCAGACATTTGTATTATTTTTCTAGCACATTAAGAGTGTCACAATGCTAATTTTTCAGTTCTTCAAACATCTCATGGAGTCCGATGGAGGTCAAATTATTGGTATTTATTTGTGGCACATGAAAGAGTCAGTGATGTGACAGAGGGATGATGGTGTCACAGAGCAGAAAGGAGGAGGAAGAGAGAGGAAGAGGGGGGAGTAAATCCAAGAATGCTCTGACTTACTGCTGACACTTCAAGCAGTGCAGGAAATGAGCCACCTGGAAAGACTAAACATCTAGCAGACATCAGGTGGGATGGTGGTCACACTTTAGTTTGCTTTTGTTTATGACGCTCTTTATCTTAATAATGCTCTGAAGAAGTGTAACATTCTCTCTTGCCTGTTCTGATTCTCTGGTATCTCTGGGGTTACAGATGTAAAAGGAAGAGGGAAATGCTGAACTACTGTGTGGGATGAGTATCGGATTTAAGGCTTTCTGTTAAGGCCTACATAATGAACAGTATTAAAGGAAATTTGGTCACCCTAGGAGCCCACCAGAACAAAACAATCTAAAAGTTTAGGGTTGTTTGCCTTTTTTTGTAGCCCATTAGGGGGCTTTGTCCCCTGCTCGCTTCGCTCACCAACCCCCAGGCTGGAACTACACACTAGCCTCTTTGTAGTTCTACCACTCACGTAAGGGGATGCGGATGTCCAATTTAAACAGATTTTTATTTTCATGGGAATTATTACATATGCATAATAGACCTAACTATTTTACGTTATAGCAAGTAAACACACTTCACTTCCAGGATGAGATTGAGAGGAGTAAACAGAACTGAAGTGACTGGTGTGTGGCAGAATAAACAGAAGGGTGAACCACTCCATAGGGAACTATAGAAACTTTAAAATGTCCAGAATCTCTTTTGAGTGAGTTTCATACTTAGTAATTGTGAAATTGTTAGCCAAATAAATTTTAGTGCCAGTTTTGCAAAACTGTATGCAAATCAGAACCTCCCTGTTTTGCTCATCACTACACAGAGGTGTGAAGCCCTGCATAGATTACAAGACAGGGGTCGTTTCATGTGCTTTTGGAGTTCACCTTCTCATTTTGTCCTATTTATGGGAATTTCCTAGTGGAATTTGACATTGCTGCAGATGTACTGTTCAGTTCATACAAAAAAATGGAAGAATTGCCCATTACACACATGTTCTTTGCGGACATCTTGAAGGCTCTGATGGTGGTGATTTCTCGCCGATTCCACAGGTTGGTGTGGAAGAAATCATCTTCACCTTGGGATAATTTATCTTTAGTAAATAAATCAGGCAGGAGGAAGCTTAATCACACATCTTTATTTCTCTTCATGGAGAGGAAGCGCTCCTTTCACAGCAAACTGCTTAAGGAAAGCATTTTTGTAGGTTATTGGCAAAACAACATTTCCATAAACATCAGACATTTGACTTGAACAGTGCAAAATGCTCTGGCATCATGTTTTGAACCAATGCTTCATTCCTTCTATGGCTATATCTGTATATGTGGCAAGGGCGGAGTGGTGGCTCTGAGGCTAAGGATCTGGTATCCCGAAGGTTGCAGGTTCGAATCCCCATCACTGCCAAAAAGAGATCCTACTCTGCTGGGCCCTTGAGCAAGGACCTTAACCTTCAATTGCTCCAGGGGCACTGTACAATGGCTGACCCTGCACTCTGACCCCAAGGGGTATGTGAAAACTAACAAATTCCTAATACAAGAAATTGTATACGTCGAAATTAAAAACAAAAAAAAAAAGTCACTTATCTGTTGTGCGCATGGGAGGTAGTCGAGGGGCTTAACTGAGTGTTGTATACCAGGACAGGCTGCACTAACACTTTTTCGCCTTTCCCAGCAGATCCCCAGAAGGGAAACGACTCTAATTCCGCATCCAGTTCCTCCACAGTCTTAACTTCCGGCTACAACTACAACCAGGCTCTGACATCACTTCTGGTAACTCAGCAGACACGCCACTTCCTCCCTCACCTCTATAAAAATCCCACCTCTTCAGATCCCTAGCCGTCATGCTTTGGACACAGTCTCTTGCGATTACTCCTGTTCTCTAAATATTACCAAGTATATGGGGAGGACACCTAAGCCTTTTTGACGTCTCTCTATCTTTCATTATTTTGTGTGCATAACCTTAAACACATATATTCTTAGTTTCATGGAATGCTTAGTTCCTCTTTCCAAAGACAATTCAGTTCTCCATCCTAACCACACACCCATGCCTCACTACTTCAGACCGACTGTCTACTTGATTTCACAAGCTCTGTTTCAGCAACTTTTTACTACACTCAACATCTTCAAGCTTCTCCTTTTCACTTAGTTCCTTATTTTGCATTTAATGTGTGCTTACTTTAAAATCTAATTTAATACTCTAATATATTAACCCTTAATGCTACAGAGATACATTTATTTGACTTATACTTAACTGTTTATGGGTGGATGTTGACTTTTGCCGACACAAAGGGTTGAGGGCGGATGTCGACTAAAATCACAGATAAAGCTAAACGCAGATAAAACTCACCATTTCATTATAGGTAGACCCTTTTTGCTTATAGGACTGTAAGACTCATTGATTTGACGTTGAATCCCTGTGTGTGTGTGAGTAGCATAGAGTAAACAACGACAGCGACATCTGGCAAGAGAGCGAAGAGAATGGGCAAAGCAAAATTTCCGGGCGTCTTTATTTATTTATCATTTTATTAATTTTATTTGAATCAAACAGCAATGCATACAAGCAAGTCAAGTTTAACAAAACTGTATTCGAAATGAATCAAACCCCACCCATGAGAAAGAGAGCCAGGCCAGCAGAGCAAAACTTCAACAACAGTAAAAATATGTAAATAAATTAATGAATAAAATTAAATAGAACAAAAAAAGGGGGAGAACCCGCTTCCTCAATTTAAGTGCTTATTCTAAAATGTTATTGATTAAATCCTGCCAAATTCTGAAAAAGTTTTGTACATATCCTCTAAGTGAGAATTTGATTTTTTCCAATTTTAGATAAAATATAACATGAGTTACCCACTGATTTATTACTGCTGAATCGGACTCTGACTTATTTAAGTCCAATTTTGATGCAAGTGATCTGGAGATCCAAAAGGAAATTCAGGTACCTGCATCAACTGGTTGGTCCCCAGCTGATTGTGCAGCTGATACGCCTATGGAAACGTTCACCTGGGGGGACTAGACAGACACCTTATCCAACTGTGATTTTGATGTGGACAATCAGGAACTTGAAAATGAAAGACAGGTACTTGCATCAGCTGATCGATCCCCAGTTGATCATAATGCTGAACGTGCTCGTGTAGCTGACTTGCCTACAGCAACATTCGCCCTGGGAGGTCTACACAGACAGAGATGAGTAGGAGGCAAGCTGGCAACCGGACTTTATCAAGCGATGTGGCATGCTAATGGGCACTACGGATTGCCAGCCACTCGACTACTTCAGGCTGTTTTTTTCTTCCAGAAGGTGCCTTTCAGGTTATGAGTGATGAGATAAAACAGGTACTGTATGTAATAAGAATGTAATAAGTATGTGAATTTACATACTGTAAGGGGCCCATGGAACCTAAAAAACTGGGACAAAAGGAAAAAAAATGAACCCTAAAAGACTTAAAATGTTTGCACTGCTTCCTAACTTAAAATTATTTGTCCACACCTCCTCACTTTTGAGCATGAAGACGCTCACTCACATAGATGTCATCGTCTGCATCTTCAAATGCAGGAGCGGAGGGAAAAGCGTCCTCCTGTCCCAGTGGATCATAGCCTTTGAGTAACACAGAGATGGGTGATGGACTCTAATGCCTCTTCTCTTCCTGCTGCTGCAGAAAAGATGATTGACAACCTCACCACCTCTGAAGTCACTTCTGGTATCCGTCCACCTGGACCTGTCCCTTCCTGCCTGGCTGCCATTTAACTGGAAGTGTCGCCATCTTGGATAGCCTGATCTGAGACTCATTTATTGTTTTGCATTTTAAAATATATGGGGGTCGCAACATCACCTCAAATCTTTACCTTTGTCTTGTCCTCTTTTACACCCTAATTATTTATTTTTAGTAACAAAGTAGATTAAATACATCAGGCAATTCTCACTCCAAATGAAACAAGCAAATTTTTGAAAATATCATAAATGGCACAACAGATGGAATGGAACCAGTGTGAGTTTTTTTATGGTGGCTGGAGTGCCAATTCCATCACCCACCGCCAGGTTTTTCCCTGCAGGCTGGAGGGCCTGCTTGCAGGGCTGGATACAGATAAACGTCATACCCAGGACGGAGCAATTACAGGTTAAGGGGCTTGCTGAAGGGCCCAACAGTGTAGGATCCCTTCGGGCAGTAACAGGATTCAAACCTGAAATCTTCCGATTGCCAGTGCCGATCCCTAGCTTCAGCGCCACCACTCCGCCCTCAAATTGGTAGATCTCAAATAAATTATTAGAGTTAAGAAGATCAACCAATTGATTATAAATAATTCTTTCTAATAAACCATTACAATCCATTACAAAGAATTCAATCCAAACGTTACATTAAGTTATAAAAGGACACCTAGCATCATAGGTGCTGAAAAGTGTAATACACCATACGGCCATCTTAAATCCCAAGTGATGCTACAGCTCATTCTCATTAGTCTTCATCTGCAGTCTGTCGGACCTCACTAAAGAAGATGAAGCCTGTGCTTTGTAATGGATGACTCCAATTTAGAGAAGCCCCTCACCTTAAAAATGTGTGCACTAACAATAAAAACAGCCTCCAGTCTCTTATACCAGGAGCACTTAGCAGAGATACACAGTCTGTGTTTTGCATCCCAGTCCAGTGGTCCAATGGTATATTATCAGGATACCCTAAACTGGCACAGACTGAATGGGCATGGGGTGGCATGATGCTGCAATGGTAGCTCTGCTGCCTCACAACAAGAAGGTCAGGGTTTGCATGCCAGGTGCTCCCCGCATTCAAAATCAGAAACCAAAATCATTAATTTATATCAAAATGTCTTATATAGATATGTTTTCAGACCCTATCTTGGGTGAAATAAAAATTTCCTTCAAATGCCAAAATGAACATTCATGATCTTATAATGCATTGTACCCATTTTTGTTTACTTTACTCTGAGGCTAAGGATTTGCACCAGTATCCGGTTCGAATCCCATTACAGTAATCCCTCGCTATATCGCGCTTCGACTTTCGCAGCTTCACTCTATCGCGGATTTTATATGTAAGCATATTTAAATATATATCGCGGATTTTTTGCTGGTTCGCGGATTTCTGCTGACAATGGGTCTTTTAATTTCTGGTACATGCTTCCTCAGTTGGTTTGCCCAGTTAATTTCATACAAGGGACGCTATTGGCAGATGGCTGAGAAGCTACCCAACCAGAGCGCGTATTACGTATTAAATAAAACTCCTCAAATATATTGTGAGCACGGTGGCTGTTTGCACCCCTAGAGGATACGGCCGCTCCTCAAAAAACGCTGAAAGATTACCTTCACATTGCTCCCTTCCTTGCTGGGCTAACATGCGGTTGCTTTGTCAAGCGATATGCTTCCTGCACTGTGCTTCGCATACTTAAAAGATCAAAAAGCACGTATTGATTTTTGATTGTTTGCTTTTCTCTCTCTCTCTCTCTTGCTCTGACATTCTCTCTCTCTGATGCGCACTCCTTTGAAGAGGAAGATATGTTTGCATTCTTTTAATTGTGAGACAGAACTGTCATCTCTGTCTTGTCATGGAGTACAGTTTAAAATTTTGAAAAAGAGACAAATGTTTGTTTGCAGTGTTTGAATAACGTTCCTGTCTCACTACAACCTCCTGTGTTTTTGTGCAAATCTGTGACCCAAGCATGATAATATAAAAATAACCATATAAACATATGGTTTCTACTTCGCGAATTTTCACCTTTTGCGGGGGGTTCTGGAACCCAACCCCCGCGATCGAGGAGGGATCACTGTACTGCCAGAAGGGATCCTACTCCGTTGGGCCCTTAAGCAAGGCCCTTAACCTGCAATTGCTCCAGGGATGCAGTACAAAGACTGACCCTGCACTCTGAGCCCAAGGGGTACACGATAACTCACTGTACCTGTACAACGACAATCAAATTGAATCATTTCATTTCATTTTATCACTAATGTGGACTTTTAATCAATGACTTTGTTAAATGGTGCGATTCAAACCACCTATACCTGAACACCAGCAAAACCAAGGAGCTGGTGGTGGATTTTAGGAGGCCCAGACCCCTCATGGACCCCGTGATCATCAGAGGTGACTGTGTGCGGACAGTGCAGACTTATAAATACCTGGGAGTGCAGCTGGATGATAAATTAGACTGGACTGCCAATACTGATGATCTGTGTAAGAAAGGACAGAGCCGGTTATACTTCCTTAGAAGGCTGGCGTCCTTCAACATCTGCAATAAGATGCAGCAGATGTTCTATCAGACGGTTGTGGCGAGTGCCCTCTTCTACGCGGTGGTGTGCCGGGGAGGCAGCATTAAGAAGAAAGACGCCTCACGCCTGGACAAACTGGTGAGGAAGGCAGGCTCTATTGTTGGCATGGAGCTGGACAGTTTGACATCTGTGGCAGAGCGACGGGCACTCAGCAGGCTCCTATCAATTATTGAAAATCCACTGCATCCACTAAACAGTGTCATCTCCAGACAGAGGAGCAGCTTCAGCAACAGACTGCTGTCACTGTCCTGCTCCACTGACAGACTGAGGAGATCGTTCCTCCCCCACACTATGCGACTCTTCAATTCCACCCGGGGGAGTAAACGTTAACATTATTCAAAGTTATTGTCTGTTTTTACCTGCATTATTAACAATCTTTAATTTAATATTGTTTTTTGTATTAGTAAGGTGCTGCTGGAGTATGTGAATTTCCCCTTGGGATTAATAAAGTATCTATCTATCTATCTATCTATCTATCTATCTATCTATCTATCTATCTATCTATCTATCTATCTATCTATCTATCTATCTATCTATCTATCTATCTATCTATCTATCTATCTATCTATCTTTTGATCTCCATGAAGTTCACCTGTTGCCTTCTGGTAGTACAAAGGCTACTGTGAGATGAGAGTCCATCCAGTCCTAGAGTGCTTCCTTTATTTGTCAAAAACAAATTTCTGCAATGCTTTATGTGAATATAATGTGTAGGGGCAACATGGTGCCCTGCAGTAAGGGTTTTTGTATCACAGGTCCTTCCTGCATAGAGTTTGCATGTTCTCCCCGTGTTGGCGTGGAAGCATTCTGGGGGCTCCGGTTGCTTCTCACAGTCCAAACACATGCTGGTTAGGTTGATTGGTGTTGCTAAATTTTCCCAGGTGTGTGAGTGTGTGTGTGTGTGTGCTCTGTCCATGTGTTATTCCTGCCCTAAGCCCTATGCATGCTGGGATAGACTACAGATGCTGAGTGTGTAAATATATATATATATATATATATATATATATATATATATAGTGATATTTGCCCGGACACCACCAGTCGGAGACAACATCTTTATACAAAATGCTGTTTATGTCCCGCACACAACACTGTCCCTCTAGCCCCAGTCACCTTTCTCCTGGGCCGTTCTCTCACAGTCCCTGGGCCTCCTTCTCTCTCTCCAGGAGCTTCATCCTGCTCCTGCTCCCAACTCCAGCTCCCTGATTGGAGGGAGGCGGCCCCTTTTAACCTTACCCGGATGAGCTCCAGGTGCTCTGCCTGACGTCACCTCCTGGTGTGTGTACCTGGAAGGAGCAACGTCCATAGGTGTGGCGGAAGTAAATCCCCCCTGGGCTCCATGAGGCTTGGGGCGCCACCTGGCATTGGATATGGGCCCCAACGGGCTTAAGCCTCCCTGCTCCCCTTCTGTGGGCCTCTTCTACTCCAGGGCGGTTGCCCCCTCGTGGCCCGGAGGACAAATGTGCCACCTCTCGGTCCTTCCAGGCGTCCCGGCTGGGTCTGACCCCCAGCCGTGTACCACAATATATATTGTCACAAACTCCACAAAGAGCCATAGCAAGGTTTGGGGCAGCCACCTGTATAATTGGTTTCCTGGCTTTCCAAAGGGGTCGGGCTCATGAAGGTCTTTATCCATAGGTTCAAGCCCGGACGTGACATCACAGGGGCCAGAGCTGGCAAGGTCTTTTTCCATAGGCTCGGTCCCGGACGTGACGTCAAGAGACCCAGGTGGAATCTACAGTGAATGGTCTGCAGGCAAGGGAGAAAAAGAGTCAGTGCACTCTGCCACATCCCGGTATGATTCGGAACTGCCCTTACTCAAGCCCTTTAGCTGCCTCCCATGCGCACGTGTGTGACAATATATACTGTATATGTATATATCTTATATATAAATGTCTATACGTGGAAGTATGTGTCTGTCTGTCTGTCCGGCCTGGAAATGCGAGGCTACAGCATGAAGCTCAAAGAAAGCAACTCTGTCGCCAAAGTGATACCACCGAGAAAAGAGAACCTTGCTTAGCCGCTAATACACAAGCGAGGCGAGCACATCAGCAAATCAAAACCTCCGAGGAGAGAGAAACTCACTTAGCTGCTGAAAGACGATGGAGGATAGCATGTTGATAAAACAAAACCACTCAGGAAAGAGAACCTCGCTTAGCTGCTAAAGCACAACCAATGAGATTGAATGACTGAAGTGCCAGAATCCATGGTTTCTAGTAGCCCGGGCTTTGTACAGCATGGGCTTACACAGCTAATATATATATATAAATACTTATAGTTATAAGACACAAGAAGACAGTTGGGATACCTTAGTGATCCCCTTATATTATAATGGTTCAACAAACAATTGAAAGACTGGAAATACGAAACAGTCGTCTTGTTCGGACAGAAACCTTCCTTAGAGTGATTTCAAAATGTGTTGCTGTTGGTTATGATATCTGCAAGCCGGAAGGGGCAGTAACTTGAAGTGATGTCAGAGATGGAAGAGCTGTCAGTCATCCTGTCTGTAGATGGAGGACAAGTAAAGGCATTAGATAACAGCGCCACCTTCTGGTTTGGAGTGTAACAGCTATTAAATGAGCCCTGAGATTGTCTCCCAGACATACACACATTTACATGCATATATGGTCACGTGGGTGTGCTTGGGATGCAGCTTAAGGGCTCTGGTGGTGGCAGTTACTTGCCACACCAGGGGTTGGCGCTGTGTGTTACTGTCTGAAAAGACGTCATTGCTATTTTTGGAAAAAAGATCCTTTTTTGATTTATTTTTATTATATGGGGTCAGGGTGTCCCTCAATCCTCTTTCATGTCTGCTTCTTGTTTTATTATATATATACTGTATATGTTGTCACACACATGCGCTTAGGAGGCAGCCAACAAGTCCTGAGGTGAGTGAACTATCGCAAGACAAGGGGGTAAGATCAAGTATTAACGCCTCTCTCCTTCTTCCACCAGAGTTGTCGAAGAAAAAACATAAAATAATTCACTCACCATCAACAGTTCCGGATTCCCAAAATGGCTCCTATTCAATTCCATCACTTCTGCCTCTGACTCCTGAAGATGACGTCATTCCCAGTTGCCCTTCAATGACACCACTTCCGACATTACCTGATGATGTCATTTCCGATGACATCACTTCCAACAACATCACTTTGGGTCACCTCCTGATGACATCACTTCTGCCTCACAGTTATGATGTCATTTCCACTACTACTTCCTTCTGGTCGCCATTTTTTATAAGTACTCAACTTCAACTGCCGTTTGTCATCAAATGTTATGATTTGATATGATCACCTTTTTTCACTTGTTTTGTGCAAGATCGCTGGACATTATAAGGGGACAATTCCTCGACTCTTTTCTGTGTATCTTGAGCAATCTTTTTCCTACCATGTATATTACAGTGCATCCGGAAAGTATTCCCAGCGCATCACTTTTTCCACATTTTGTTATGTTACAGCCTTATTCCAAAATGGATTAAATTCATTTTTTTCCTCAGAATTCTAAACACAACACCCCATAATGACAACACGAAAAAAGTTGACTTGAGGTTTTTGCAAATTTATACAAAATAAAAAAACTGAGAAATCCCATGTACATAAGTATTCACAGCCTTTGCTCAATACTTTGTCGATGCACCTTTGGCAGCAATTACAGACTCAAGTCTTTTTGAATATGATGCCACAAGCTTGGCACACCTATCCTTGGCCAGTTTCGCAGCACCTCTCAAGCTCCATCAGGTTTGATGGGAAGCGTCGGTGCACAGCCATTTTAAGATCTCTCCAGATATGTTCAATCGGATTCAAGTCTGGGCTCTGGCTGGGCCACTCAAGGACATTCACAGAGTTGTCCTGAAGCCACTCCTTTGATATCTTGGCTGTGTGCTTAGGGTCATTGTCCTGCTGAAAGATGAACCGTCGCCCCAGTCTGAGGTCAAGAGCGCTCTGGAGCAGGTTTTCATCCAGGATGTCTCTGTACATTGCTGCAGTCATCTTTCCCTTTATCCTGACTAGTCTCCCAGTCCCTGCCGCTGAAAAACATCCCCACAGCATGATGCTGCCACCACCATGCTTCACTGTAGGGATGGTATTGGCCTGGTGATGAGCGGTGCCTGGTTTCCTCCAAACGTGACGCCTGCCATTCACACCAAAGAGTTCAATCTTTGTCTCATCAGACCAGAGAATTTTCTTTCTCGTGGTCTGAGAGTCCTTCAGGTGCCTTTTGGAAAACTCCAAGCGGGCTGCCATGTGCATTTTACTAAGGAGTGGCTTCCGTCTGGCCACTCTACTATACAGGCCTGATTGGTGGATTGCTGCAGAGATGGTTGTCCTTCTGGAAGGTTCTCCTCTCTCCACAGAGGACCTCTGGAGCTCTGACAGAGTGACCATCTGGTTCTTGGTCACCTCCCTGACTAAGGCCCTTCTCCCACGATCACTCAGTTTAGATGACTGGCCAGCTCTAGGAAGAGTCCTTGTGGTTTCGAACTTCTTCCATTTACAGATGATGGAGGCCACTGTGCTCATTCGGACCTTCAAAGCAGCAGAAATTTTTCTGTAACCTTCCCCAGATTTGTGCCTCGAGACAATCCTGTCTCAGAGGTCTACAGACAATTCCTTTGACTTCATGCTTGGTTTGTGCTCTGACATGAACTGTCAAGTGTGGGACCTTATATAGACAGGTGTGTGCCTTTCCAAATCATGTCCAATCAACTGAATTTACCACAGGTGGACTCCAAAAAATATCAACATCCGGCGCCGCTGTGAGTGGCAGCCTTTTCAGCAGCTCCGTGTAGGACTATATGTGTATGTGTATTTTTCTACTTTTATTTTTCTATTTTTATTTATTGATCACTCCTACCACTTTATTTTATGTGGATTTGTTCCCTGGACACACTTACTTTTACAACGTGGGCATGGATTTTTACATGCCGAGACTCGCCTATTCAAGTACTCAACTTCGAGCGCTGAGAACAAATGCCAGTGCTGGTGTGGTTCCCTATTTACCTGACGAGGTAAGAAGGCGGTATCGTGGCAGCAGAGCCGGCACTAAGCTAAAAATGAAGCGGCTTGCGAGAAAGTGGCATTTTAAGCCTTCGGTGCCTTCTGTTATTCTGGGGAATGTGAACTCAATCTCAAATAAGATCGACGAACTGGCTGCGCTGGTGAAAAATGTCAGAACCTACAGAGAATGCAGTTTGTTGTGTTTCTGCGAAACGTGGCTAACTAAGACCATCCCAGATGCTAATGTGGAGCTACCCGGGTTTAGCACAGTTAGAGCGGACAGAGATGCAAGTACCTGTGGGAAGCACAAAGGAGGAGGACTCGCTCTCTATGTTAATACACAGTGGTGTAACTCTGGACATGTTAAAGTCAAAATCTCCACTTGCTGCAGGGACATCAAACTGTTGGCCGTAAGTCTGCGACCCTATTACTTGCCCAGAGAGTTTGGACACGTCATTGTTGTCATTGTGTATATTCCTCCTCGGGCGGACGTGGAGATAGCGAGTGACATCATCCATTCTGCTGTTGCTAAGTTACAAACGCAGCACCCCGAGGCACTTGTGCTAATCGCTGGAGACTTTAACCATGTGACGCTGGACAAAGCATTACCTGCATTCTCCCAGTATGTGGACTGTAACACCCGGGGAAATAAGACTATTGATTTACTGTATGCAAACGTTAAAGACGCATACAGTGCCACCCCGCTGCCTGCGCTTGGGAAAGGAGATCATAACCTGGTTCTGCTTCAGCCTCAATACAAACCAAAAGTGAGAGTCCTACCTACAACCACACGATCATTCAGGAAGTGGACCCCGGAGGCTGAGAATGCTCTGAGACAATGTTTTGGAACTACAGACTGGGATATCCTGCAGGGATCACAGAGTGAGAACATTGAGGAGGTTGTTGACTGCACTACTGACTACATCAACTTCTGTATGGACATTGTAGTTCCAGTAAGAACTGTACGCTGCTATGCTAACAACAAGCCATGGATTACAAGTGACATCAAGGGCCTTTTGAACCAAAAGAAAAGGGCCTTTAAAGACGGTGATCAGCATGAGCTCAAGCGCGTGCAGAAGGAACTCCGAGTCCAGCTCAGGGCGGCGAAAGAGCAGTACAGGAGAAAGCTGGAGCAGAAGTTGCAGAACAACAGCATGAAGGAAGTGTGGGATGGGATGAAGATCATCACTGGCTGCAGCTCAAAGCGGGGTACCACCATCGAGAGAGACGTGAAGAGAGCAAACCAAATGAACATCTTCTTTAACAGGTTTGACCACCCTAACCCACTCTCACCTCGGAGTACTGCACTCTCTACACATCCTTCTGCTGATACCAACATAGGAGAGACATCCCCACCCACAATTACAGCAGCGCAAGTGAGCAGAGAGCTGAGGAAACTTCGTGCCAGCAAAGCAGCAGGTCCAGATGGAGTATCGCCACGACTGCTGAAGGTCTGTGCATCAGAGCTGGGGGATCCTCTACAGCGCATCTTCAACCTGAGCCTGGAACAGGGGAAAGTCCCGAGGCTTTGGAAAACATCTTGCATCACCCCAGTCCCAAAGGTATCACGTCCTGGTGAGCTGAATGAGTTCCGGCCTGTCGCTCTAACATCACATGTGATGAAGACCATGGAGCGGCTGCTGCTTCACCACCTGAGGCCACAGGTCCAACACGCCCTCGACCCTCTGTAGTTCACATACCAGGAGAAGGTGGGAGCGGAAGATGCCATCATCTATATGCTACACCGATCCCTCTCCCACTTGGACAGAGGCAATGGCGCTGTAAGAATTATGTTTCTAGACTTCTCTAGCGCCTTCAACACCATCCAACCTCTGCTCCTTAGGGACAAGCTGACAGAGATGGGAGTAGATTCATACCTGGTGGCATGGATCGTGGACTATCTTACAAACAGACCTCAGTATGTGCGACTCGGGAATTGCAGATCTGACATTGTGGTCAGCAACACAGGAGCGCCGCAGGGGACTGTACTTTCCCCGGTCCTGTTCAGCCTATATACATCAGACTTCCAATATAACTCGGAGTCCTGCCACGTGCAAAAGTTTGCTGACGACACTGCTATCGTGGGCTGCATCAGGAGTGGGCAGGAGGAGGAGTATAGGGACCTAATCAATGACTTTGTTAAATGGTGCGACTCAAACCACCTACACCTGAACACCAGCAAAACCAAGGAGCTGGTGGTGGATTTTAGGAGACCCAGGCCCCTCATGGACCCCGTGATCATCAGAGGTGACTGTGTGCAGAGGGTACAGACCTATAAATACCTGGGAGTGCAGCTGGACGATAAATTGGACTGGACTGCCAATACTGATTCTCTGTGCAAGAAAGGACAGAGCCACCTGTACTTCCTTAGAAGACTGGCATCCTTCAACATCTGCAGTAAGACGCTGCAGATGTTCTATCAGATGGTTGTGGCGAGTGCCCTCTTCTACGCAGTGGTGTGCTGGGGAGGCAGCATTAAGAAGAAGGATGCCTCACGCCTGGACAAACTGGTGAGGAAGGCAGGCTCTATTGTTGGCATAGAGCTGGACGGTTTGACATCCGTAGCAGAGCAACGGGCACTCAGCAGGCTCCTATCAATTATGGAGAATCCACTGCATCCATTAAACAGTGTCATCTCCAGACAGAGGAGCAGTTTCAGCAACAGACTGCTGTCACTGTCCTGCTCCACTGACAGACTGAGGAGATCATTCCTCCCCCAAACTATGTGACTCTTCAATTCCACCAGAGGGGGTAAACGTTGAACATTATTCAAGTTATTGTCTGTTTTTTACCTGCATTTTTTATTACTCTTTAATTTAATATTTTTTGCTGCTGGAGTATGTGAATTTCCCCCTGGGATTAATAAAGTATCTATCTATCTATCTATCTATCTATCTATCTATCTATCTATCTATCTATCTATCTATCTATCTATCTATCTATCTATCTATCTATCAATGAAGCTGCAGAAACATCTCAAGGATGATCAGGGGAAACAGGATGCACCTGAGCTCAATTTTGAGCTTCATGGCAAAGGCTGTGAATACTTATGTACATGTGCTTTCTCAATTTTTTTATTTTTAATAAATTTGCAAAAACTTCAAGTAAACTTTTTTCACGTTGTCATTATGGGGTGTTGTGTGTAGAATTCTGAGGAAAAAAATGAATTTAATCCATTTTGGAATAAGGCTGTAACATAACAAAATGTGGAAAAAGTGATGTGCTGTGAATACTTTCCGGATGCACTGTACACTTCCATCTTCCTAATTTGCTTTCTAACAGCTGGAGCCCATTCTAGCAATCACTAAGCACAAGGCAGGATCAACACCTGGACTTGCAGGGTGAGCACACACACACACTCACACACACACGCACACAGTCATCAGGAGTGGGTGGCAATTCACCCAACAGCATTTCTCTGCACTGTGTGGTGCAACCAAAGCACTTGAAGGAAACCCACCCAGATATGAGGAGAACTCCAGGAATGCAAACCCCGGTCTCCTTGCATATATATATATATATATATATATATATATGTATATATACTGTATATATATATATATGTATATATGTATATATATATATATATATATGTATATATATGTATATATATATATATATATATATATATATATATATATATATATACATATATATATATATAAATATATATATATATATATATATATATATATATATATATATATATATATATATATATATATATATATATATATATATATATATATAATGTTCTGATTATGTACAGTTAATCATTTGATCAGAACAATCTCAAACCCACTTAATCTTGTATGGGTTTGTGGGTTTGTGAGGGGCTGGAACCAATCCAGTGCAGGGCCGCACATAGCGAAATGGGGCAAATGTAGAATTGCCACTCAGCCTGACACAGACAGACACACATCTTTGGGATGCCTGTTGTAAAATGACAAGCCAATGTATTCAGGAGAAGCCTTTGCACAAGTTGGGACAACTTAGAAACTCCACGCAGTTTGAGCAGCGATACTGTGTGAGGTGATATAGCATCATGGTCAGTACAGAGGAGCACAACATCAGAGAGCACAAGGGGACATTGAAACAGAGCTGTGCAGAGGGTGGCATTACCACCTTACAGTACCTGAACCCCAGTTTGATTCATAGCTGGGGTGACTTTTGGGTGAAAGTAGGCTGGTGAGGCTGAGTTAGTGAGACGTGAGGTGGTGTGGGTGGGTGAACAAGTGTGTCCTGCACTGTCCTGTTCTCCTGTCCACGTCTGCCTCCTGCTTTGTGTTTCATCTTTTTAAAGAAGCCGGACACTGTGTAGCCAGAAGTCTACCTTTAGAAAATAGATGGATGGATTTAAATATATGATTATTATAGAAGGGTGAATTGATTTGAACAGAGATATCCTTTCAAAAGACAATATTTTCCTTTTGAACTAATGTCCCGTTTCATCTTCATTTTTTTCTTTTTGCAGTCATTTTGGGTTTGTATTCTGTATTACTTTATTTTTAATTACTCACTTGTGCAATATTTGTTATGGATACACAAAGATCTCTCTTTCTTACATTGTTTTTTATTTTTGGTAATACTATAACTTTGAACATTTTTTTCCTTCTTACTTCTTGAAAAAAAAAATGAGGTCAAAGAAACTGATCAAAGAAGATCTGAGGGGATGAGTCGAGTATAAAAGGGTGTTTTAGAGGGAGGGCTCCTACTTTGCTACTTAACTGACGCCGGTGACATTCATTATCTGTCAGCTCATCTCAGAACATGCGTACGTGTTTAAGCGTCTTGTCTTTGCTCTGCTGGCTGCTTTCTGGTTTAAATGGATCTCGATTGCAGACGCCCTATTGCGGACGTGGTGAGTGCCTTACTAGAAACTTCTTTTAGTAAACAAATATGTAATATTAATAATAAACACAGCATTATACATACATAAATAGATAGAGAGAGAGACAGATAGATAGATAGGAAAGGCACTATATAACAGATAGATAGATAGATAGATAGATAGATAGATAGATAGATAGATAGATAGATAGATAGATAGATAGATAGATAGATAGATAGATAGATAGATAGATAGATAGATAGGAAGGGCACTATATGATAGATAGATAGATAGATAGATAGATAGATAGATAGATAGATAGATAGATAGATAGATAGATAGATATGAAATGCACTATATAATTGATATGTAAGGCACTATATGATAGTAAAATAGACAATAAAGGTACTATATGATAGATAAATAGATGGAAAAGACACAATATAATAGATACTACTAATACTACTACTACTAATAATAATAATCATAATAATAATTACATTTATTGAGAAAGACACAAAAGGCACTATATAATAAATATGTAAGGCACTGAATGATAGAAATATAAACATAAAAAGTCACGATAGATAGATAGATAGATAGATAGATAGATAGATAGATAGATAGATAGATAGATAGATAGTCGAGCTAACGCACCCCAAGCACGTGACCTGCTACGAGGGCCCCTCAGATCTGCGCCACTCTCAGCTCACACAGACTCGCGCTCCGGTTTGTCAGTGAATTATTTGAGCTTTGCCAAGTGCTTGAAGCGCGGTGGTCTCAAGAGTGACGAGAGAAAGTGATACGCTATATCAGGACCCAGGCCCAGATACTAGCCTATACCTCAACAAATCCAAGCTGGCGTCCACTGTAAGCTTTTTTAGCACATAGTAGAAGTAACTTCCGTGCGGTTGATACTGCAAATCGTTAGAATACGGGTGGGCTTCTGTGTCGTTTCATTTATTAGCATGGTGTTTATTATGCAGAGGATTGATGCAATATTGATAAGTGAACATCGACAGTATTTCTCCATTGTCTCGTAAAATACGGCAGAAACAGACTTGAGCCCGTAGACAAAGCGCACCAGACGAGGCTGGCTCGGTAAGACATCTACCGGTTCTCAGTTTGTCAACTTTACACTTTTTGCTCGACTCAGAGTTATTTTCATTTCTTCTCATTCAAAGGTATTAACATATGATTTTCTTTGTCTTAAGTGTATATTCTGTTCGCAAGGCGCTATGACGGTTTTCGTGATCGATAGACTTTAAAAGTGTCTCCCTTTTGTAGCTGCTCTCTATAGTACGCACCAGCCCTTTGCATTGAATGTGGTGCCGCCATAAGGCTGTTGTCTCCGAGCTTCGGTTATCTCCCGGGGTTGCCATCTGTGTGGAAGATGAATGAGTTTAGAGGTTTCCCTTGATAATCCTGTTTCATTTAATATGAGGCCACACTCTTAAAAAATAACAGTAAATGGCATTATACCGAGCAATGTGGTTGCTCGCAGAGCCTTTGCTTAACAGAGGATCGTTTCATTCTGTGAAGTTTCACTTTGGACTTTGAAAAGATTGCTAATATGTGGACAAAACAGAAATCGCGGATACGAACCGATCAAGAAAAGACAAAGTTAGTCTGCCCGAGTGTACGCAGCAAGAGTCCTTTGAAAATGAGAGCCCTCTGACATATTTATAAATCTCTTATCTATTCCTCGTTATATTTATGGAGCATGCGTGTTACAGGTCTACGTAACTAAAGTTTTTTTTTTCTGGACTTTTCTTGTTGATGATCTTTTTCGGAATAATAAATGGCATCTTGGCACCTTTATGTGGTTAATTGGCAGTTAATCCCGTATGAGTTCGTGTGCCCTGCCCGTGATGAATTCGCGTCTCGTCCAGAGTCTGTTTCTACCGGATGCCCGGAACTTTCGAGATAGTCTCCAGCCCCCTACGACCCATCCATCCATCCATCCATTATCCAACCCGCTATATCCTAACTACAGGGTCACGGGGGTCTGCTGGAGCCAATCCCAGCCAACACAGGGCGCAAGGCTAGGAAACAAACCCCGGGCAGGGCGCCAGCCCACCGCACCCCCTGCGACCCCCTAATGTTCTTTACACACACTCTCAGAAACGGGATGAACGGAGGGTACAGCTTTGTGTTAAAGCTCACCGATTAACGCACATCAGATAATAGCGACTGTGAAGGGGTGATAAAAAATACTGATAGAAAGTCCATCCATCCATTATCCAACGCGCTATATTATAATAAATTGTAATTGTTATCAAGTTAGGAAATATTTTTAAAAAGCTGCATAAAAAAGCACCCTGGTGGAACCTTAATTATGCAAAGATCGGGGCCCGCAAGCCGCCCGTTGGGTTGCGTGTTTTTTCCACACTTCAAAGACATGCGGTCGGCCTTAAAAAGTCAGGACTCTCCTGCTGAGGAAATTTGAGAGGGGACCTTGTTCAGGAAAAAAAAAGAAAAACAACCCACTAGTAAAATTTCAGAATAGTCAGTGGAAAAGCAAACGGCTCCGGTGCCAGCTGTGCGAACGTGCGTTTCCATTAAGGTGCAAAATCTACTTAACAAAAGAGAAGAGGCAGAAAATGATGCTTTGTGAAATTCGGCTTGACTGATTTAAAAAGCTTGCTCCGCAAACACAATAAAACAATAAATGTGTGCTTATTAGAAAAGTCTTTTGGAATGATGGGAGGAGAGTCACAATAATCCTTCCTGAATTGGACAAATGCTGTCATGGTCTGGTTGAAGTCGTAAGTCACCCCCTCAAATTCTGCCCCCATCCTGCTTACCCCAATGTCATCCCCAACATGGGTGTTGACGAGGCCAGCAGGGGGCACTTACCCTTCAGCTTGTTTCGATCCCAATGCCCCAGTGCAATGACAGGGACACTATGATGTAAAAATGGTATTTGTCCTTCAGATGAGACCTAAAATGAAAGTCCTGACTCTCTGCCATCATAAAAGCATCTTCTGAAAACAGTAGAGTGTCCCCAGATGTCCTGGCAAATGACCAATCATGTTGTCGTCCATTCTAGCCCCCTTAATCATCCCTTGTTTTTTATTGTTGGAAATTTGTAAACTTTGTACAAACATTAGGAAGTTTTCCTTCACACCAACGACCATAGATGAAGTAAATGACCAAGTGGTGTGATGGATAGTAGGACTTTAGAGCAGAAGAATTAAGTGGACCGAACTGGCGAGCTTTGTTGAGTTGAATGGCCTGTTCTCATCCAGATTGTTCTAATGTGCCAACTGGCTAACTGTCTCTTACCCGCTAACAACTCCTGAGTGGTGAGTGTGCTGGCACTTATGTGGCTGCTGTCGTCTCATCCAGTGGATGCTGCATATTGGTGCTGGTTGAAGTGGCTCACCAATTCAATGTATAGTGCTGTGAATAGCTTAGAAATGCGTTATATTATTATTATTATTAACTCGGGTTCTTTGGCACATCAAAATCTGCCCTGTGCAAGTGGATGTGGTCAGTAAGCGTGACCCGTGATGCACTGGCACCCAGTCCACGACTGTTTCTTGCCTTGCTGCACCCGCTGCTAGTAGGAAAAGATGGTTTTAAAAAATGGGGCAGCCTGGGAAAATGACTGGCGACAGTGAGAAGTCATGTTGGAAATGAGTGGTTTGAATGAGTGAGGCCTAACACTGAAGGGTAACATTTATTCATTCTTTTGCATTATTATTGTAAATTTCTAAACTTTTGTTTTGCCAGAGCGAGGGCCGGTATTTGTAACAGTGTCTGCAGCGAAGAAAAAAAAAAATACTGCCCAAGCTCCGAGACGATCACGAATATTTTCAAATAGAATACAAAAGCCAGTATTGTCACCTAGTGTCATTTAACCTCATGTGATCCTCTGGTTAAGTGGAATAGTGCGACTTCAGTCACGGTGTGCGGTTAAACACTTTATAAGACGGCACTGTAGTATTTTGTGGAGAAAATTTTTTTTTTCCTCCTCATCGTACTACAAAATAAAATACGGCGAGGAAGTTGTGGCAGAGAATGAGAACCATGCTGTTGACAGACTCGTGGACTGGAGTTTCAATCACTGCTTTAGATCTTTACATTGGGTACAACTAACTGATGCTTTACACAAAGTGATTCCACTGTATACGTTCAGTGAGACTTTCTCCCAAAATGTTTATTCGAGATGGGTCCAGCTGCAGACCCCCACAGCTCCGCCATTCAGTAACCAATTGGATTGCAGGATTTTTGTTTCTTGGCTTACTTGATTTGAGACAGATAACCCTTCGCCAACCCTAATCTTATCAATGACGTGCAATTTAAAATGACAACCTCCTCAAAGGAGTGGAGTACTGGGGGTCCGCAACTAGACTCTATTGGTTTATGCCTATATAGGCTGTGGGAGCAATGGAGGCAAAGCAAGACCCAGCCTTAACACACTGGTCTTAACACATACCGTAACAACGGACTAGCTGACCGTCTGATTATGCCATTTTGCGTAATTGTCAGTTACCAGGAAGAGTGATGCCATGGAGGAAACCATTTTTGGTTTCCAAAGGACCATCCACATGCAGGTTCTAGAAAGAATCTGTAACAGGCTCCACAAATAACCATAACAGACTTGTGAAATGCCAGTGGACCCGGACCACGTTCAGGTGTTCTTGATCTGTTCCTATCCTGGTGGCAGTCTACTAAATTTGAACGTTTCGTGTTTTGCTCGCAGGTTACGCTCCTAACAATGCAATTTCTTTAATGGCACTTTACGGTTCTTTACTGGGTTGTGTGGTTCCTCACAGAATCATTGGTTGCCCAAGCACCATTTCGTTCTTGGGATGGGTTCTCTGCATGTGAAGTTGGTTCTGTGTGCTTTGAAAAACTTCCTAATATGTAGAAGAAAAAAAATCTGAAATCTTTAATGTATGGTAGGCTACCTAGCAGGACATAACAGATTCAGGAAACGGGGACTTAGCCTGGGTGATTGGGAGCGGCGAGAGACATTTTAAGATCAGAAGCCCATTGGTGTTTCACCAATCTGCTACCATCTCTTCATGGCTATTTACAATATGGAACCTGTCTGTGATCGAAATTAATAAATCAATGGTTCTTTCTGGATCCTTCATGCAGATGGTCCTTTGGAAACCAAAAATGGCTCCCCTGTGGTATTGCTTCATTTTTAAGAGTGTACCTGGTCTTTAGTGGACTGTGTGGTTCCTCGTAGAACCATTTGTTGCCCAAGCACCAATTCCTTCTTGGGATGGGTTCTCTGCATGTGAAGCTGGTTCTTTGTGCTTTGACAAACTTCCTAATATGTAGAAAAGTAAATTCTGGAATCTTTAATGTATGGTAGGCTACCTAGCAGGACATACCAGATTCAGGAAACAGGCTCCTCTTAAGATGGTGTTTCACAAATCTGCTACCTACGGTATGAAGCCTGTCTGTGATCTATATAAATAAATAAATGGTTCTTCCTGGAACCTTCATGCGGATCGTCCTTTGGAAGCCAAAAGTGTCTCCCCTGTGGAATTGCTCTGGCGCCTTGATTTTTAAGAGTGTACCTGGTCTTTAGTGGACTGTGTGGTTCCTCGTAGAACCGTTTCTTGCCCAAGCACCATTTCCTTCTTGGATGCATTACGTTCTTCGTGCTTTGAAAAACTTCCTAATATGTGGAAAGAAAAACCTGAAATCTTGAATGTATTGCAGGACAGGGTCAGCCAAATCATGACCCACCGGACGCCTTTCAAAGCCCAAAGGACCAATTTCACCTTCTCTTTGTCAATCACTGGTTCAACGAAGAACCACCCGAACACTTCGACTTGATACGCCGAGGGGCTAAACTGTGCGAAATGTGCGTAGAAGGAGCGAGATGAGACGAGGATTTCCGGCTGAATGCTACGAGGTGCCCCAGCAGGCTTCGGGTTCTGAGCTGCGTGACATCTTAACACAGAAACCACATGAAAAGGGCCTACATAAGAAAGACATCACAGATACCTTCATGAAAAGACGAGCTGACGTTTACCTTGAGGGGAATTAACCGGATGAGTCAGTAAGGTAATGAGGCTGATTAATGTCACTACCCACTAAAGGGTCAAAAATAGATTTGTAGAAATTAGTAAAGACATGAAATAAGAAGCTTCTGCAAATCGATTAGTGCGATCGCATGTATGTTTTTCATAGTAAAAAAAAAATTACAATAATGGTGGTCTGCTAAACAATTTTAGATGCATAAATAGATGTTTTAGGTGACAATATCAATGATGTGAATTAATGGGCAATTATAACCTCTCAAGTATTTGCTGTCTCTCAACAACACAAGTGTGCATGGAATAATAAAGTCAAATGGCACACAGCACACCCTCTCAGTAAGGAAGGTGCCAGAACATTCCTTTAGGGCACGGGTGTCAAACTCTGGTCCTGGCTGCAGGTTTTCATTCTAACCATATTCTTCTTCAGTTTTGGCTGCTAATGAACTTCTTTTGCCTTAGATTTAATTAACTTGACTCAGGCCCCTTAGTTGTTTCTTTTTCCTTAATTAGCAGCCAAACAATAATGAGACACAAGACAAGCCACCACATGAGCAGCTCACCTGTGGCCATCACACAATATCTGAAAATAAAGAAAGGTGAAGGTCTCAGTAAGGTTGATCTCTCAGCTCAGCCAAACATTTAGACGGCATTCTTAGATAAAACAGAAAAATCAACAGTTTTGGAAATGTCTGCTGTGCCAGAATGAGAGCAGCAACAGGCCACAAAATTAAATAACGGGGTTAATTAACAGCAAGAAGAATCGTCTTCTCATTAAGAAATTGGTTGGAGTGAAATTGGCTGGAGTTTGATGTTCCAATTTAGCTGGTCATCTGTTGGCTTGTTTCACGTCTCATTTCTGTTTGGCTCTCATTTAGTGAAGAAAAGAATCAGTTGAGAGGACTGAGTCCTTAAAACAGGGCTATGAAAATGAAGGGAAAAGGAGTTCATTAGCAGTGAAAACTGGTCAGTGATTAGGAAAAGGGTCTGAATGAAAACCTGTAGCCGCTGAGGCCCACCAGGACCAGAGTTTGACACCCCTGCTTTAGGGTGATGCCACACAGGAGCCATGTTTGATACTCATCCACACAAAGAAACAGGTTCCATGAATAATCACGAAGAATCCATTTTCTTAAGCTGATTACCCAAGGCAGGGTTTCGGGGGGCAGCTGGGGTCCATCCCAGCAATCATGGGGTGGAAGTCAGGAACAACACCTGGACGGGACGCTAGTCCATCATAGGGTGAACACACTCACACACACACCGTCACACACACACACAAAGTCACACACTCACCAGAGTCACACAAACACACACACACAGAGTCACACATTCACACACACACACAGTCACACACTCACTCTCACAGAGTCACACACTCACACAAACACACAGAGTCACACACTCACACAAAACATACACACTCACACACACACAGAGTCTCACATTCACACACACAGACACACACCATCACACACACACACACGCAGTCACACCTCACACAGAGTCACACATTCATACACACACACACTCACACAGAGTCACACACACTCACACAAACACACAGAGTCACACACTCACACAAACATACACACTCACACACACACACAGTCACACACACACTCTCACAGAGTCACACACCTCACACAAACATACACACTCACACACACACAGAGTCACACACTCACACAGAGTCACACACTCACACAAACACTCACACTCAGACACACACAGAGTCACATGCTCACACACACAGTCACACACACACAGACACTTGGGCCAATTTAGTAACACCAGTAATTTAACACTATGACTTGATGGGACGCGTCTTTTTCATCGTTTAATGAGTGTTGCAGCCCCCCGGCTCCAGTCCAGATTAGTAAGGGTGAGGAGGCATCTGAAATATGTGGGTGCAGGTGTATGTGGGACATGGGGGGGGGGGGGTCTTAGAGAGTATGGTAGGTGATAAACTCCCAAAAATCCCCAAAGTAATAATGTTCTTGACAGCATTTTCGACTTGATATTTGGAGGGGGCTTGACCTGGCCCACCCAGAGCATAAGAAGCAGTATTTTTTTTGCACACTACCTTCAAGGGACATGCCTGCTAAGATTACTGTAACACAGGGGGGGCTGCACTGCTAACTTCATTGCTGATGAGAGGCTCAGATGTCTGGAGAGTGGAGTGGGCACCTTCTAACTCTACCAGCGTGGATTTACCTTCTTGTACCCTGGCATTTTAATGGCATACGTGTTAATGTTGGACTATTCCTGTCTGTGGTTGTGTTTGCCTAGAACTGCACTTTTAAAAAGTAACAGCTTTGGGCCGTGTGGTTCTACATGAATTTATTTGGCTGACGCCTTTATCCAAGGTGACTTACAACATTAATAACATTTTTTGGGGGGTTTTCCAAATGGAGCAGAAGCAGGTGAAGTGAGTCGCTTGTGGTCACACAGCATCAGTACTGGAATTTGAACTGACAACCTCAGGGTTTGTGATCCAAAGCCTTAATCACTACACCACCCTGCTGCTTGTTGCTCCATGTTATTCTAAGAAGGGGTTTTTGCATATGAAACGGGTCCTTTGGGCTTTGGGAAATGTCCTGAATATGTGGACAAAACATAAACTTTTATTGTACACTATAGTATAGGCAGGACTCTAACTGATCAAGAAAAGCTGAGCTTAGCTTGAGTTTCTGTAGGCAGCAACAGTTCTTTTAAAATCAGGAGCACGTTATTATTTTTATTCATCTATTCATGCCTATTCAAGGGACCTGTTAAGCATCATAATAATTAAAAGGCATCTCTGGAACTTTCCTGTGGACGGGTCTTTTGGGAGCCAAAACTGCTTCTTCCCCTGTGGCATCCCTCTGAAGAACCACTCTGGCACCTTGAATGTTAAGCGGTTGGCGTCCCGTCCGGGGCCTTGTACTCAGTGGTGCCAGGACAGGATCTGCCACTCTGCCACCCTGAAGTGGATGGTATGACTCAATAATGCATTCAAGAAAATAAAAAAACATTCATTGGACTTTAAGTGCCTTGAGCATGGGAAAGGCGCTATATAAATAAAAAAACATTTTTAAAAAAAAAACGAGTTCGACGAGCATGAGGTGGTAATTGGGAGTAAATACAACTAAACTGTCTTAAGTGAAATCATTGAGAAGTAATCAAGTGGTTAAGACTCAAACCCTGAGGTTGTGGGTTGAAATCCTGCTAGTGACGCTGTGTGACCTCGAGTGAGTCACATCACCTGCCTGTCCTCCAACTGGAAAACCAACATACTGTAAATGGAACCAACTGTATCGTAAGTCACCTTGGAGAAAGGCGTCAGCCACATATGGATATACTGGATTTTACTGGGCTGTTTTTAAGTAAAAATCTTCAATTTCAATTAATTGATTCTTTTCTGTTGAACTACAGTAAAATACTTGCATCCAAATTAATTTGTTAGGCTGAGGTTAATCATGAACATATTCAACAGTCAAAAACAACATCTTTGGATTTCATTCATTTTCCTCGTCAAGCTATTCCACCCAGATAAATTAAGTAAATCCTACTTTTCATACAATATACGTATTTTAACGTAATAAAGCGAACTAAACCACATGTAGATAAACTGAATACGGCTCGGGTGTTTTTAATTCGGCAGTACGATGGCCAGGGCCGGATTTATATGAAAAGAGGCCCTAGGCTATTCCACTTATGAGGCCCTTTCACCTTCCATTTTTAAGTTTGTAAATTACATGAGAGATAATAAAATTTTGCTAACAATTTGAATGTAGGCCCCTCTTGATCTTGAAGCCCTAGGCTGAAGCCTAGTTAGCCTATAGGAAAATCCGGCCCTGACGATGGCGCAGTGCCTCGGTGTAAGGAGGCCTGGGTTCTCTTCCTGGGTTCTCCCCGTGTCTGCATGGGTTTCCTCCGGGTGTTCCGGATTCCTCCCACAGTCCAAAGACATGCAAGTTAGGTGCATTGGCGAACCTAAACTGTCTCTAGTGTGCCCTGCGGTGGGCTGGCGCCCTGCCTGGGATTTGTTCTTGCCTTGCGTCTTGTGCTGGTTGAGATGATGATCCCCGTGAGCCTGTGTTAGGATATAGCTGGTTGGAAAATGACTGACTGTTTTTAATACGCGCATTACGTCAATGCTGATCCATTTATCAGGAGAGCAGTAGTTCACGTACAGCCACATTAGGTAAACGCGTTACATTTTGGCTGATTACATTTGTGCGTCTAATTAACATTAATGAGAATGTTGTATTTGAAACAAAGAAAAAGATGCTCTTCTGATGTAGGGTGGGCATCGTGTATCAAAAAAGAATCATAAATCGGCTGCCGCAAACCCCCCAAAAACCCCGCCGCAACTGGGAGAAACTCAATACACTACAGGTATTCTCAAAGTCTTAGCAGACGTAGAACGGCGAAGAGATCGCTGGCAGTGCGCGGTCAACAAAAGGGGCGGAGCTTTATGCAAAACACGAGACTTTATGCAAATATAAGATAGTCGTGTGCAGCCATAAACCTTGATCAGTTTAAGTTTCATACATCAACTTAATGTCACGGTAGGGAATGGAAATACCATGCTCTGATAATTAAAAAAGTGGAAATGTGGAGTACGATTAGCATAAAATAAGCGAGTAAAGACGGATTATGCTGCTGTTGAAAGAAAATAATCTGATTGCTTTGTTTCAACATAATTTAATTGGTTTAGCGTGACATCAAACAGATTACAGCCAGTGTAACTAGATAAAGTTAAGCAATGCCAGCGAACAAAGCTGTGTCAAGTTAAGTAACATAAATTAGATATACAAAGTGAACATTCCCTATAGTTTGAATTATGTGGAGCACAGTTGGGCGGCCGCTAACTCTTCATTACTCTTTAGCGGAATAACCAGCGGGGGTCCTCGGCAGCGGCCAGACCTCCTACATGACGCTTAGATAAATTGGGACCACCTGTTTGTAAATGCTGCCACTACATCTCGGTTATGAAACAACCCAAATGCATTTAATGTGCCCGTGGAGACGTTCGCTGTCATGACACTTACGGCGCTTCCTAAATGTCAGCTGCATTAGTTTACGTAACATAAACGCCCCGCTTCTGACTGCATTTGACAGTTGTCATTGAATTACGGTGACAGGCTTCCACATGGGAGGAGATACAATGCGAAGGTCAAATTGGGGCCGTAAAAATGAAAAATAACCTGTAAAGCTTTTCCTAGAATTCCTCTTTACTATGCCCAGGTGCCTTCCTTTCGAGCGGTGGCACTTTAGTTGTCAGCTTGGAACTTACTGACTATATCTCTGTTAATGGCTTTGATTTAGTACATGTGATGTCACGGAATCAAAACGAGCAGATAAAAAAGTGGAATTTGTCATATTTATCAAAGGAGCTCATTTAGATGCCGTTGCTTATTTTCAAATACTCGTTTTACAACGATGGGGCGTCCCCTCTTTGTTTTTCCTCCATGTCTCGTCCACACACACACACACACTTTCGTCCTTCTCTAACCCTCCTGATTTTCCACTTTGTTAGTCTGTGTAGACGAAGCTCGTGGGGAAAAATGAAACCCAAAGTGAACAGCAAGCCTTACAGAAGCGCTGCGATCAGATGCATAAACGCTTCATAATGTGGCCGGAGAAAGAAAGCGCGCGGCGTGCACGTGTGCCTTTCCTTTATCATCCTGCAGAGGGCAGTAGAGCAGCGCGGTAATACTAAGGCTCTGGTCTTCTTTTTTTCTTAAGCTTAACATTTTCAATTATATGCTCTTCCTTCAGGTGAAAAATTACAACGGGGTGCCTGCACGGAGTGTGACACAGGCACATATCAGGACGAAGAAGGGAGGAAGCCATCATGCCAAAAGTGCCTGACCTGCGAAAGCAGTAAGAACATTTCTATCATTTTCATCGTGTCCAGTACGAAATGTCCTGTCAGATTTATTAACAAAGATCGTGGTCGAAGTTGCTTAGTAAGGAGAAAATTAAATAAATAAATGAATACATGTGACATTAAATAGAGAGCATCACTGCGACAGGGTTTACAGCCACCTGTATGGAGTTTGCCCCCCTGTATCTCTGTGGGCTTTCTCCAGGTGGTCTGCTTTCCTCCCACAGTCCAATGACAGGCAGGTGAGGAGGATTGGCATTGCTAGATTGGCCCCTGATATGTGTGTGTGTGTTCACCCTGAGATGGACTGGCACCTTCTCCAGTGTTTGTTCCTGCTGATTTCTGGGATATGCTCAGGACCCTGCTCTGGAAAAGTGGGCTACAGGAAATACATTAAAACAAAATGCGTGAGCATGAATAACTAAATGTGCCAAGTGTCAAGCATGCAACATGAAATATGGCTGAAAATGAAAACTCCCAGTTGAGAGGGTGGGCTCTAACAGGAACTGGATTTTGATTAGTAGAGGGGACGCACACAGTCACAGCTTTGCATATTCCTACATGACCCATGGCCGTCTTAATGTATGGGCACAATGGGCACTGGCCAGGGGGACTCCAGGAGCATAGGGGTCCACAATGTTTCTGATTCATGTGTATGCTTCTGTTTTGCTATAAAAACGGGGGCCTCAGTGCACGACTTTGCCGGGGGGGGGGGGGGGGGGGGGCAGGGGGCTGATGATGCTTTTAAGATGGCTCTGCTATGAGCCACAGGATTCCCAGGGCAAGTAAAGCTGCGTCTGTGGTGGGCAAGAGAAAGTTGGCCAAAATAACTGCACATAGTTCAAGAATCCCTGAATTGATTATTAGGAGTCTAGAATGGGATGTGTGGTGTCATCTTCTAAGTGGAGCGCTTGAAGGCCAAGGATTTATGCACATTTTACCAGCAATTCACCAATCAAGGCGCAGTACTCTCTAGAGCCCACCCTCTCGGCTTAGGTGGGTGAAAATGACAGATTTTATTTCAAACTGTGTTTCAGTGAAGAAATAATTGAATAAATACATAAAGAAATGTTATGAGATATTTAATCAATTAAATTCACATACTTTTTATTTATTATTTTATTGTCACATTTATATACTTGCATATTTATTTAATTTTGTCCAAAACATTCCTCCAAAGTCTGGACTTCCTCCAATGGTAGCTTTATCGTCTTGCCAGACTTGGCTACGGTGTCATCATCATTTTTTGGAGCGTTTTTTTGCTTACAGTCCCATGCCGAGTTGTCATTCTGTGTTGATTTGCCCCCAGGGATGGACGGACCTCCTGACCAGGGCAGTGCTCACTGTGGCCGTGTCCAGGAGGCACCAGGATGATATAAATGATATTATGCACACATGCCTCTTCTTTTATCTCTTTGGCAGTATCTTCAGAGTTTTCACTTCTTAGTGTCTTGAAATTGAAAAGAAAGAGAGTGACCAGCAGCCCCCTATGGCGATCAATAAGTGTTATCCTAAAAAACTGGCGAACTGAAAAGTGAACTTTTGTACTCTCTTTTGTCCTTTTATTCAAGAAACTGGAAGCATAGCAGTGGAGTCGTGCACCAAAACGTCCAACACAAAGTGTCGCTGCCCAGAGCACTTTGAGTGCTCGCGGAACTTCTGTGACGAGTGCTACTGCCCCATGGGACGGGGGCTAAACGACAAAGGTACTGTTTGGGGATTCTAGAACGATTGGTTGGGGCAGCTTTGAGATTTTTTACACACTTCTTCTCACCGTCTTCCTCATACAGCATGTCATCCCTGTCCAGATGGCTACTTTTCTTCCAAAGTGAATTCTCCGTGCCAAAAGTGGACCAAGTAAGTAAACAATCAACTGTTATCCTCTGTTTGTCTGTCTTTTATCAAAATATAAATGTGAACTGATTGTCACCAGCTCGGACCGAGCAATTCGTCTGCTGCTGAGGTGACAACTCATCGATCTCATGCACAACAGGTGAAGGTAACACTAGACGACCCCAACACAGGCAACAACTCCACAGAACTCAAGGAGCTCCTAATCCGCCACTTTATACCTACCTACTTTATCAATGCACTGTGCCATAGACTATACGTAATGCCCATCAAACCCACAGTGGAAGCCAAAAAAAGAAAGAAGATGCAAACTTTAACATTATATATTATACCCAGACAACAATATTACTGAGCGTTACATCAACATTTGTAGTCAGAGAGACATCCTCTTTTTCACGTGAAGTAATCTTTCGCAGGATGCATACTCAGTTAAAGTAAGCTATCTGGCTAGCAAGCAAGTTGCCTGAGAACCAGCACTGCTCTCCACAGCCAGAGAGACACTCGTGATTGGTCAGATCTTGTTTGTTTTGTGTAGGACTGATGTGATTGGTGATTAATGATCAGCAAAATGATTGGCTTCACAAAACGTTTCGAGAAACAAATTTCCTGTCACTGCAAGTGGAATTTGTGCCATTGGAGCGTATATTTCCATTTCATATGCAGCCTTTTCTCCTCCATGTTCAAAGGCCAAGAACAGTTAGTTACGGCGCAGATTACGGACAGATGGGGATATCAAATATCTGAAAGCACTTCAGTATGTGACTGCTGGCGATGGGCTTATGGAGTTGGGGAAACTGAACACAGATGGTGTTACCCCATGATGATACTCAATAAGTGATGTGAGGCAGAAGTGATGGGAGGCAGTGAGGCACTGAGGTTAAGGCTTTGGGTTCAAATCCTGCTGCTGACTATGTGTGGTGTGAATGCCACATGGGTTGAACGGGCATCCCGACCAGAGAAAGGGATGGTTCCTTACCCATAAGGGAGGTTCTGAACAGTCAAATGGGCATCCCAACCAAGAGAAAGGAAGGAGCCAGACCCGGAAGTGATGGCCGGTAGAGATGGATGGACAACCCACCAGAAGTGGAAGATATTGCTGTGGTCTTTTTATTTCCCCAGAACAGGTGATGGCAGCAACCATTCATATTGGCACCCATTTGGGAACCAGTAGGGAATGCTAGGAGATGAAATCCAGCAAAACAGCCCTGCTGGGGATCATGGGTGCCACAATGGGGCGCTGTCTAGAGATGTGCTCCCTAAAATGGAACTTCTGTATGACCCGGAAGTACTTCCATTGGTAGTGGCCCTGGCACTGGAAGTACTCCTGGGCCCTTAATAAAAGGGACTACACTCGGAGCTAGGAGGACGTAGAGCTACACTCGACTGGAGCAGGGCAGTGCGGTGGTGAGAGAGTATTGTGGAAGGAGAAGAGAGTATTTTGGAGAGAGAGAAACCTGTGCTTTGTGCTACTGTTGAAGGAATTTGGTTAATAAACCATCCTTTATTTGGTCCTGGGACACTTTGTGTGTTCATTTTGGGGTTTGGGGCAGGCTGACGCCCCAGTATCCATCACAGTGGCCAGGAGCAAGTCACTTCACCTGCCTGTGTGGCAATCGACAAAACAAAAAGAAATGCAGCTAGTCGCATCTTAGATGTCATAAGTTTCTGTCGACCACGTAAGTAAGTGCGATTCTGTTGTGTGGAGCTGCATAGAAGGAGCCATAGCAGCAGAAGGTGGCTATGGAAAGCGAGAGGAGTTTTGCCTGTGGAATAAACCCCAAGGGAAAGACGTCTGAAATTGAAGACCCACCTCGCCCCCTGATTCTTTGGTCAAGAGTCCTGTCTTCGGTTCAAAAAGTCATTCTCTTGAGGCTTTAGTCTCCTGTTGATGATGCTTGTATTCCAGAAGTATCTTTTTAACATTGTATTAGCAAAAAAAAAAAAAAAAGTATGTATTCTAATCGTTTTGAGCGTACAACTGGATAACTGACATGTGGATTATACAACATGAGTAACTTTTTCGGGGGATGTTTTTCACTTTTTTGCCATTGTACAGCAATGGTCGCCATTATTCTCCATTACATCATAAACATTTTTCTCTTCATTCTGCATTAAAACTTGAGGTTCAATTTTTTTTATTGGCCACTACTACAAACTACAGGAAAAGTTGCATAAAAAAAAGTTTTTGTGTGGAGCATTCCATTAATACATTTCATTCATGACATTTACATATAAAGTTTAACTTCTGATCCAGGTAAAGGTTTGCACTCCAAAATATCTCCTGGGCAAATCTCAAATAACAGAAGATTATTAGGAGGTGACAGGCCATTGATTGGAAAACTTTAATGTGAATATATGACTTGGTAATGGCAGCAAGTGAAGATGGCAGACGCACAACTCCATACAACAACTAAAATAAAAAGTGGGGAAATCTGTAGGAAGCAAGATACTTCAGACATCATCCAGTCAGCTAGTAGCGAGACAGCAACTGACAAGGTGGCCAGCCAGCCAATGTCTGTTTTTTACCTGGAATGTGTAAGTTGGATAAACATGCACAAAAACTGAGAAGACTTGTGTTAGACTCTGTCCTGGAATTATGAAGTTAACCAGCCTGAAACTGAGAATTGAGTTAATTTCTAGCACTCAGAGGTGAGGAAGTGAAGTTGAACCAGTGAGCTAATCATATATCAAAAATTCTGTTATGTAGCACCTTTCATACTAAAGATCAATACCCAGCACTCATTAATATGTCAAATCTTTGTTTTTCTGTAGCTGCACAGAGAATGGACAGAAGGTCCTAAAAGGCGGGTCACAAACGCAGGACATGGTCTGCAGTGATTTGCCGGTAAAGACAGTGCCTGTCGGGGTCACTTTAAGTGTATCCCACAAAACCTCTCCACGTGGACCTTCAAGAGGACCCCGTTCACAAAACTCTTCAGCTGGAGGCTCCCACCGAACTTCCCAGAGCCCAACAAGAGACGATGTGAATTCTCAAATCAGAAGCACGAGCCCAGCTGTGACCCAAAGCAGTGAAACGTCATGGACTACAGTAAGAAGTGCGACAAAGGAAAAGCCTCAGCTACGGACCCCTTTCCCCTGTAAGACTGCTCTGCTGTTTACTTGTTTGTGTGTACAGATGTGGTTATGAGGGCCGCTTTAACTCAGAATTAGTAATCATTCTGTCTTAAAATGAGGTAACAGGATGCTACCATAGCCAAGCTGACTCCCTCTAAAGTCAGAAAAATGACTGCTGCTACAACTACTAGTAATAACTGAATCTCATTTTAAAGTATGATTAGATAGACTAAAAGTTCAGAAATACTTCTAATAGAAATGTGCAACTTATGATAAATCTGCATGTAGTCAGTCAGCTCCTAGAACAAACCAAGAGCCCAGTCTGGCTGATGATGACGTAAACGCACATTTTTGAGAAGCCCAATTCTGCCTTAACTGGGCTACTCACCTTATTCCGGTTATGTGTGTGCACGAATATTGCAATAAAAAGCATCTTTAGATTAGACGTAACTGAGAAATCATGCCAAGGTCAATACCAAAAAATTCTAATTGAGGTGTTGTCAATTTCAAAATGTTCGTCAAATATTCAGACATCTAAGAAACAAACGTAAGATCAACTACCAGGAAGTCTTTAGTCAAAAATAGAATCGCAAGCCAACTCTGATATTATCCTAATCTGGGATACTTAATGACCTTTAGGTGTAGACGTCACATGGTGCCGTCCCGCTGTATTCTAGAAGAGACTGTCAAGGAAACCAGGAGGCTAAATACAGAAAATAGTGGTGCCCACCGTTATTATGTTAGACTCATCATTGACATCGATGCATTCATAAAGTATTTTTGAGTCTGACTGTGTCTTTCATGTTACATTTTTGATTTACTCATTTCAGTTTTAAAGTAACTCACACATCTTTTCCTAATTCCTAGAAATAAAAAAAGCAGTTTACGTGACTCACTCGGAGTCACACAGGGTATCACTGGTGACACGTCAGCTGCATATATCACACTTTAGCCTTCTAACTTTCATTTCTAACGCCGGCCTCTTTAGTTTTGTGAATTTTCCATAATTAAAGGCCAAGTCGGTACTTACAATAATTTTATTAAACAGAAACTTAGCTAAAGAATCAAATGCAAAATTCTAGCCTTCCAAATTTGATACTCAAATAAGTTACAAAAGGAGATGGAATTCCAAAAATGCTGATTATAATAAACAGCAACAGAAAAAAATGAAAAGAATTTGATTAACAATGAGAGCAGAAAAAAAAACTATAAAACTAATATAAGAAATCCTGCATTCTCAAAAATCATCAAACCTGGAGCCAGAAAATTCACAAGCCAAAATGGTCAAAAAGACGACAAACCTTGTGAAGGAAATGCCAGCAGTCGAGTGACCGGGCGAGCAGGGGCATTAAAGACCCATCTCAGGTAATTGTGGCCTTGATAACCGCAGCACCTGAGCGTTATAACCAACCATGATACTTGGAGGACAATTTTAGGTAGAATCTGAGGTGTCAGATCAAGAGAGGGCTTTGAAAAAGGAGAGTCAAAGGTGCTGGGCATACCTAAAGATCAAAAACGTCAGCAGCAAAGCGTGAGGCAGAAAGCAAAGTCAAGAAACGAGAGTGAAAGTTCCAGACCATAGTTGAAGATACTTTCCCTTGCAAGAATTGTCCCAGTTCACTACCAAAGCTTGTGTTTTGATCCAAGACTTGGACACTGAAAGCAGAGAACAGCCATCTTATACTGTATAGGAGGGGAGCAATGACATATCACATGACCACCCCCTTGTGTCATGTGAACGCGGCCCTGCAGAAACACATAAGACGGTGGTAACTGTGATCAAAACTACAAAAAAATAACATTACCACAATATTACAGAAAAATATCTAAATAAGATAATGATATGAATAACACTGAAAAAGGGAAGCGTAGGAGTAGGGAAAAGATTACGACACTGAGAAGTGAAATTTAATACAAGAACCTGTAGTACTAGGGTGTTGTACCGTGTTAGCCATTATGAATGTAGAGAAAAGCCAAGCAAAATGACACCTTTTATTGGCTAACTAAAAAGATTACAATATGCAAGCTTTTGAGGCAACTCAGGCCCCTTCTTCATACAAAATTAATAAAATTACATCCTGCCTGAAGAGGGGGCCTGAGTTGCCTCGAAAGCTTGCATATTGTAATCTTTTTAGTTAGCCAATAAAAGGGGTCATTTTGCTTGGCTTTTCTATACAAGAACCTGTAAAGAAAAACAACACATAAATGTAAGGGACTGGGAAAAAAAATAAAAGAACATGTAGGAAAACATAAAGAAGATAAAGATAAGTAAAAAATGACAAACACAAAGAAAAAATTTTTAAACTTATAACGTGAAAGTATTATGGCTGTCAGACTGAATCGGAGCAACAAAATTCTTATTTGAATGCACACACCGACCATGGCTCTTTATTTGACCTCCTCGTGTTACTCCAGAGACGCTACGCTGCCGTTCTTCTGTATTCTGAATGGGTTTTGCACATCACTTGCACGATCGTTTTTTTAATTGTTAGTTTCTATCGTCATTAATAAAACAGACAGATTTTTCGACCACACTGCTCTGCTTTTTGGTTCCCCTTGTGTACTAACGACACTTTTTAAACATGTCTCCCGTGCTCTAGAAGTATCGATTTGCCCTGATCCAGTTTCATTTACCTCTTGAACCTTGAACAATTTGCTGCTGTTTTATAGTAAAACCATCAAGCACTCATCATAGCGAACAAAAATGGGTTACCTTTCTCATTAAACATCATGGGACCTGCCATATTTCCTTTTATCATTATAAGGGCTTTAAATTGACACTCGAATGCATGCTTAGCCACCTTAACCAATGCATGTGTTTTGATGCCCTGAAACACAGGCGTAATGAAAATGAAGCATTAAGGTTACGCGAGTTATATATTTGCTGAATCTGTAAAGGGAGTAAAGAGTCCCATTTAGTTTAATGCTGTTATTCTTTGGCCACGGGACCCCCGCTGCAGCACTCGACCGGCACTATTACCAGATGTGCAGCGACAATCCAGTAGCATTCATTTATCTACAGCCGCATCCTGTTATTTTATAATAGACTTGTGTCCTCTGGTTATGTGAAGAACAGTGATGAGTGAAATTAGAAAATCTTGACAAACTGATGCAAAAATTCATTTCCCAGGCATCTTCTTAATAGTGAAATATGAAACTCACTGAAAGAAGGTGTTTTGAGATTGAGAGTGTTATTTTGGATGGAAATCAAGAAATATAGCAATAACAAGAACATTTATTTATATAGTATGTTTTCATACAAGTGATGTATCTCAAAGTGCTTTACAAGATGAAGAAAGAAAAAAGAAAAATATAACAATAAAATGAGGCAATACTAATTAACATAGAATAAAAGTAAGGTCCGATGGCCAGGGAGGACAAAAAAAACAAAAACTCCAGACGGCAGGAGAAAAAAAAAATCTGCAGGGGTTCCGAGGCCACGAGACCACCCAGCCCCCTCTAGGCATTCTACCTAACATGAATGATCTCAATCAGTCCTCGTGGTTTTCAGGCTTCACGTGGAAGAATTAGATGATGATGATGGTCATGTAGACCTCTGGCCTTCAATCCATCAATGTAGGGACATCACGGTGCTTTGATCAGGTGGTGGTGACGCACATCGGCTCCACAGAAAACCAGAAAAAGAACAGAAGAGAAAGTAGGGGTTAGTACGGATTGTGGAGCCACCATGAATCCATCCATCCATCCATTGTCTCCCGCTTATCCGAGGTCGGGTCGCGGGGGCAGCAGCTTGAGCAGAGATGCCCAGACTTCCCTCTCCCCGGCCACTTCTTCTAGCTCTTCCGGGAGAATCCCAAGGCGTTCCCAGGCCAGTCGAGAGACATAGTCCCTCCAGCGTGTCCTGGGTCTTCCCCGGGGCCTCCTCCCGGTTGGACGTGCCTGGAACACCTCACCAGGGAGGCGTCCAGGAGGCATCCTGATCAGATGCCCGAGCCACCTCATCTGACTCCTCTCGATGCGGAGGAGCAGCGGCTCTACTCTGAGCCCCTCCCGGATGACTGAGCTTCTCACCCTATCTTTAAGGGAAAGCCCAGACACCCTGCGGAGGAAACTCATTTCAGCCGCTTGTATTCGCGATCTCGTTCTTTCGGTCACTACCCATAGCTCATGACCATAGGTGAGGGTAGGAACATAGATCGACTGGTAAATTGAGAGCTTCGCCTTGCGGCTCAGCTCCTTTTTCACCACGACAGACCGATGCAACGCCCGCATTACTGCGGATGCCGCATCGATCCGCCTGTCGATCTCACGCTCCATTCTTCCCTCACTCGTGAACAAGACCCCGAGATACTTGAACTCCTCCACTTGGGCAAAACAGGACAACATCATCTGCAAAAAGCAGTGACCCAATCCTGAGCCCACCAAACCGGACCCCCTCAACACCCTGGCTGCGCCTAGAAATTCTGTCCATAAAAGTTATGAACAGAATCGGTGACAAAGGGCAGCCCTGGCGGAGTCCAACTCTCACTGTAAACGGGTTCGACTTACTGCCGGCAATGCGGACCAAGCTCTGGCACCGATCGTACAGGGACTGAACAGCCCTTATCAGGGGGGCCGGTACCCCATACTCTCGGAGTACCCCCCACAGGATTCCCCGAGGGACACGGTCGAATGCCTTTTCTAAGTCCACAAAACACATGTAGACTGGTTGGGCAAACTCCCATGCACCCTCCAGGACCCTGCTAAGGGTATAGAGCTGGTCCACTGTTCCGCGACCAGGACGAAAACCACACTGTTCCTCCTGAATCCGAGGCTCGACTATCCGACGGACCCTCCTCTCCAGGACCCCTGAATAGACTTTTCCAGGGAGGCTGAGGAGTGTGATCCCTCTGTAGTTGGAACACACCCTCCGATCCCCCTTCTTAAAGAGGGGGACCACCACCCCGGTCTGCCAATCCAGAGGCACTGTCCCTGATGTCCATGCGATGTTGCAGAGGCGTGTCAGCCAAGACAGTCCTACAACATCCAGAGCCTTGAGGAACTCCGGGCGTATCTCATCCACCCCCCGGGGCCCTGCCACCAAGGAGTTTTTTGACCACCTCGGTGACCTCAGTCCCAGAGATGGGGGAGCCCACCTCTGAGTCCCCAGGCTCTGCTTCCTCATTGGAAGGCATGTTAATGGGATTGAGGAGGTCTTCGAAGTACTCCCCCCACCGACCCACAACGTCCCGAGTCGAGGTCAGCAGCGCACCATCCCCACCATATACAGTGTTGACACTGCACTGCTTCCCCTTCCTGAGACGCCGGATGGTGGACCAGAATCTCCTCGAAGCCGTCCGAAAGTCATTCTCCATGGCCTCCCCAAACTCCTCCCACGCCCGAGTTTTTGCCTCAGCAACCACCAAAGCCGCATTCCGCTTGGCCTGCCGGTACCTATCAGCTGCCTCCGGGGTCCCACAGGACAAAAGGGTCCCGTAGGACTCCTTCTTCAGCTTGACGGCATCCTTCACCGCCGGTGTCCACCAGCGGGTTCGGGGATTGCCGCCACGACAGGCACCGACCACCTTACGGCCACAGCTCCGGTCAGCTGCCTCAACAATAGAGGCACGGAACATGGCCCATTCGGACTCAATGTCCCCCACCTCCCTCGGGATGTGGTCGAAGTTCTGCCGGAGGTGGGAGTTGAAGCTACTTCTGACAGGGGGCTCTGCCAGACGTTCCCAGCAGACCCTCACAACACGTTTGGGCCTACCACGCCTGACCGGCATCCTCTCCCACCATCGAAGCCAACTCACCACCAGGTGGTGATCAGTTGACAGCTCCGCCCCTCTCTTCACCCGAGTGTCCAAGACATGTGGCCGCAAGTCCGACGACACGACCACAAAGTCGATCATCGAACTGAGGCCTAGGGTGTCCTGGTGCCAAGTGCACATATGAACACCCCTATGCTTGAACATGGTGTTCGTTATGGACAATCCGTGACGAGCACAGAAGTCCAATAACAAAACACCGCTCGGGTTCAGATCGGGGGGGCCATTCCTCCCAATCACGCCCTTCCAGGTCTCACTGTCATTACCCACGTGAGCATTGAAGTCTCCCAGCAGAACGAGGGAGTCCCCAGAAGGTATGCCCTCTAGCACCCCCTCCAGGGACTCCAAAAAGGGTGGGTACTCCGAACTGCTGTTCGGTGCATACGCACAAACAACAGTTAGGACCCGTCCCCCCACCCGAAGGTGAAGGGAGGCTACCCTCTCGTCCACCGGGGTAAACCCCAATGTACAGGCTCCAAGTTGGGGGGCAATAAGTATACCCACACCTGCTCGGCGCCTCTCACCGGGGGCAACTCCAGAGTGGTAGAGAGTCCAGCCCCTCTCAAGGAGATTGGTTCCAGAGTCCAAGCTGTGCGTCGAGGTGAGCCCGACTATATCTAGCCGGAACCTCTCAACTTCACGCACTAGCTCAGGCTCCTTCCCCTTCAGAGAGGTGACATTCCACGTCCCAAGAGCCAGTTTCTGTAGCCGAGGATCGGACCGCCAAGGTCCCCGCCTTCGGCCACCACCCAACTCACACTGCACCCGACCTCCTTGGCCCCTCCCATAGGTGGTGAGCCCATGGGAAGGCCACCATGAATAATAATGATAATTAAATACCTATACAGAATATCAGGGTTATACTAAAATGAAGTGGGTGGCACATTGGCACAGTGGTAGTGGGTTTGTTTCCCAGGACCTCCCTGCGTGGAGTTTGCATGTTCTCCCCGTGTCTGCGTGGGTTTCCTCCGGGTGCTCCAGTTTCCTCCCACAATCCAAAGACATGCAGGTTAGGTGCATTGGTGATCCTAAATTGTCCTTGGGGTGTGCTTGTTGTGTGTGTGTGTGTGTGTCCCCTGCAGTGGGCTGGCACCCTGCCCGAGGTTTGGTCCTGCCTTGCACCCTGTGCTTGCTGGGAAGGACTCCAGCAGATCCCCGTGACCCTGTGTTAGGATATAGCGGGTTGGAAAATGACTGACTGACTAAAATGAAGCTCTGAGAAGCCATGTTAAAGTAATGGGCTGTTTAGAAGTTTTTTAAAGTGCTCCACTGTATTAGCCTGGGAAATTTCTATCAGTGAGCTATTTCAGATTTTAGGTGCCTAACAGCAGAAGGCCGCCTCACTACTTCTTTTAAGTTTAGCTCTTGGAACAATAAACAGACACTCATTTGAAGATTTAGGGTTACAATTGGGAGTGTAAGGCGAAAGACATTTTGAAATATGGAATGGAGGCTTTGTAAATCATAAGCAGTATTTTAAAGTCAATTCTGAATGGCACAGGTAATCAGTGTAGTGGAGTTACTGCTTCGTAACACCTCATTCACATTTCATGTTTAGACGTTTCATGTTTTGCAGCTGCATAATGCATGTGATCATTCACATACCCGTTAGATCAATTCTCTTTATGCCTGTCATTCATATCATTAGAGGACTGCAGTGCATTTTTTTTTAAATTTTGACAGGCTACATAGACACAATAAGGAAAATCTCCCAACACAGGAACCCCCTCTCTATTATTACCTAACAAATCACTATTTCAGGCTTCTTGATTTCTGCTCTTCAGGAAATGCACGCTTCAGATTTCTTCTGTCTGCCGTGCATCTTTAGGATTGTGATCACCAAGATTGTCGTAACCGTTATAGCTGTGATCAAACTACTAGAACAGTTTAATGTCAAAAAGCATGTGACCCCTGAATAGTTCCAAAAATGCCCCCTAGAAATGCAAACACTGTCAAATTACTAACACAGATGGTCACATAGAATCTTTAAAAATAAAAGATTTATTAATTCAAAATGCTCTGTAAATGGAGCCCAAAAGACACAAAGGAATTGCCTGAAAAGTCAAAGGCAACCCAAGGCAAACAAAATCCCAAAACAGTAATCCAAAGTCAATAAAACTAAATAAAGGTTCAAAAATCCAGGAAATTGCAGAACAGCAGTCAAGAGAACTCACCACACAACGAGCCCATTGAAATGAACTGCAAGCAACTGTGGGCTGCCCCGCCTTATTGGGCTGAGGGCGGTCCCTAGCAGTGATGAGCACTGATGAGCCCCGCCTCTTGGGGAACCACCCACAAAACACACTGACCATAACACAGGCAAAGACAATACAGCAACAAATAATTACAAGTAATGTTAAGATAAGTAAATGACACAAAAATGAAGAGAAAGGACATAAAACAAAGAGTTTAACCGCCTGGCTGAAATATAATAGTCTGATGGCTCAACAAAATCTCTACATGTGACAGAAGATGACTTTTTTTCTCTAGTGATTCTTATTAAATTACTAAACCACAGAGAGATGACTACAGAACTAATGCATGTAAGTCTTTCTAGATGGGACTGAACATCTTTGTTCTTGTGTCAATGGCAGAAGATGCGCTGGAAATGAAATGCCATTTGTTTCACAATTTGTTTCACCACGTGAGTTTGACTGTGAACTCGGTTTTCCACGAATCGTTCCGCTTATCACTAGTGAAGAAGCAGTTTCTGCTTGCTTGGTGGTAAATGTGAGACAGAAGAGAGCCAGTCTGCCCCCTCTACCCTGATTACCCTTTGTCTCACTGTCTTCTTGTCTCTTTTTTTTGTCTCCTTTGCCAGCACTTTTATTCCTGGTGCTTAGTGTCCTGGCTGTGATCTTCATCATCTACATAATTCTTGCCTGGCCACGGATTAAGAAAATCAAGAAGCACTTAAGGCAAGGAAAAAACTGTAAGTTAAAAATGGTGCAGCAACCCCTTCTTGACAGTATAGCACTGTGTCAAAGTCAGATGGGCATCACCACCACCAATATGGTTGGGGTGGTGGGGGGTCATCAGCTTTCACTAGAACTGTCTTGTTTCTTGTAAATCAAGAGAACTTCCCTTCTGGTTAACGGACACGTGAGGGGAGCAGCTGAGGGTGGGCGTGATGATTCAAAGAGGGCACAGCTCCGAGAATGGTGTGTAGGTCTGAGAGCGTCACCATCTTAATGTGGGCACACTAAGCCAAGGTCCCTCCATGCTCAACAATCGTATGGCTCTTGGTTTTGCTCTTTTTTATGTTTGGTGTATTCATTTTGAATTTTTATTTATTATTGTTTCAATAACAGGAACACTTCACTATTTCATTTCTGACGTGCTTATTTTGTTCTGATGTGCATTTCTTGTTGATAACAAACTTTGCTTTGTGCTTTTCTACAAATGTGTATTTTTTGTTCTCTGACTTTATAACTTTATCTATACTCTTAGATTCTGATTTTTTTGTTTTGGCTTTTGGAACTTTGGTTTTCTTGGGTTCTGATCATTTTTCGGTCTTTCGTCTACTCTCCCAATTGCCCTTTTAAAACGTGGTGACTTCCTGATATAACACATATGGTCATTGGGCAGGCACTGACCCTGAAAGGAATACCAGTCTACATACGGGCACATCTGCCACTTGGGCTCAATCTAGAATTAATACAACACACTAAGGAGGAAAATCTGAGCATCAGAGGAGAAGGAGAACGTGTGACCGCCGCACAGAGAGGCCCTGTCTCCTTGACCTTTAGAGTAGTGTGGTGCCATCCTGAGGACCCCTGGCGAGTTGGACTAAATTCTGGTTTAAAGTTAGAGATGTCAACTTAGAGGAAACAATAGAATGACTGACCAGGTCTGGTCAGGTCAGGCTGGGGAGCATGCACTGCTACAGCACATTGCTGCACCCACCACACAATAAAACAGCTCAGGATCCTGGTTGGCAACCCCATAAAAACAGACACTAGTACCACCCTCCAGAAATGACCCTCTATTTGCCACAGCCAGGTGTTACATGGGCATCAACAATGAGGATCCTGTGAGCCGCATCACCCTCTGGTAATCATGCCATATGGCCGTAGTTCTGTAACTGACGCTCCCTCACAATGCAGGTATTTTGCCTCATTCGAGACTTTGAGCAACCACTCATTCGACACAAAGTCAAACCAATGGTACCCAAGGATTTCCCAGAGAGACACAGCACCAAAGGAGTCCAGTCTTCGTCTCAGGTCACTGGATAGCGTCCGTGTCTCGCAACCATATAGCAAGACAGGAAGCACCAGGACTCTAAAGACTTGGACCTTCATCCTTTTGCATAGTTATCAGGAACACCACACACCCCTTTCCAGCGACCTCATGACCCCCCACGCTCTCCCAATCCATCTACTGACTTCATAGGAAGAGTCACCAGTCACATGAATGTCACCGCCGAAGTAAGTAAACCTCTCGAACGACTGACCCTCAGTGTTTTATCTCTTTTTCTTGCAGCTCATTTAGCAGTTCGGATTCCTGTTCAAGAAGAAGACGAGGGTGGCAGGTCCTCCATTGTGAAGAACTGAGACGTTGCAACGTTTTTTTTTTGTTTTTTTTTTGCTTTGGCAAAATGTTACAACCCAATATTTGTAATACAAATATTTAACAAGTATGCCTCCCCCTCTCATCAAAGTGAGGGAAAGGCACATGAAACAGTGAAACTAGTAGAACACATAGTGGGAACCATCTTCGGCAGTTTATTTCTACGTTAAATGCTTCAGTGATGTTTAGTAATTGCCAGTTCAGTTATCTACAGTATTTATTTTATTGTATTTATTTGGGGGACGGATTAAATCGTAAGATTAAATTCTGTCTCGACATCCTGCTTCACATATGATGCTCTCTAGGACTCTCATCATAATGCCAGAGGCAGACCCCAGTTTATTGGGAGCACAATAATGCAGGAGACATCAGCCTATTAAAGGCTGCAACCCCCCCCTCGTAAAGACACATGTGGATACTTTCCACATATTGCTAAGGACGCCTATCGTGTAGGTTGATTAGTCCCAAACGGTGGGACCTACAAAACGTACCTCCAGGAGCTTACTGACACTTCCATTTCCACCAGATGTTGAGATGGCATGGGGATTGTATGGTCATGGAGGTATAAGTGAAAAGAAAGAAATTGTCTTTTCATAAAAGACTTTTTTTATGGTTATTTAATGTTATTTTTCTTCTGAAATGAGTGTGGTGGTCTAATTTAATGTGTGAAACACAGATCACAATGAAGAAGATGGTACACCAGTTTGTGAAAACTAAGAGTAGTTAAGGTATTTTCTGAACTCATGCAGCTGAACAATAAATTCAACACTAGCCTGTGCCAAGCAAAAGGACAAAGCAGTTAAAAAGCCTGTCTGTTTCTGTGCCAATTACATGCCCTACCCAATCATTTTTTTTAACAAATCTGTGAAAAACAGTTGGTGTGGCACCTTTTGGCACTCCACTAGGTGATCATACCCCAGAGCCCTGGATATCTGCCAGGCTGCCTTCTCTCTTTTTGGGCAGCAGAGTCCCTACTTCCCATCTCTATTGCCACCTGCTGGCCATGAGGATTTATGCTAAGCCTCTGCCAGCTCCCAAGTCCATCTCCCCAAGATTTCTCTCTTTCTCTCTTAAAATAGAAAGGGGGACCTTCTACAGAGGGCAGGGCCTTTCAGGTGGCATATTTGCCCTTAGAAATACCTTGTAACAGAATAAAAGGACAACGTTAAAGAGTTGGGGTGCCAAAAATGTTTGGAGGCAGCGAGATAAAAAAAATAAAATAAAAAACACACAAAATATTGCAGAGTTGTACACACGTGAGTTCAAGACAGAACTTTTCCGAGATGGCGAAGCTTCCCATTTCGGGCCCTTCTGACAGGAAGAGGCGGGTCCTGTGGACGGACACCGGAAGTGATGTCAAATCTGTTCTAGCTGTCAATCAAATCAGAGAGCCTGCAGGGGGAGAAGGAGAGAGAGGCATTAGAATGCAGCACCAACATCTGGAGTGGCAGTAGAATGGCATTCACTAGGGCCCTTTAGCTGTCCCCTATGCATACACATGTAGCATCCTTAAGGTCCAGGATACCTCTTTCAGTACTGCTGTCTTTAAAGTGCATGAATTTGTTCTAATTTTTAAATAAGTTTGGACTACACCACTGACTGGTCCTCATTCAGCCGAGAAAGGTCTACATTGGCCAAATTGGAGATTTGGCCCAAGACAACACTGAGATTAGAACATTAGAGCAAATCTGGACGAGGACAGGTCATTCAGCCCAACAAATCTCACCTGTCCTATCCACTATGCAGTATAGGAGGTCCCCGTCCCCTCTGTGTAGAGTTTAATGTAAGGGTGGCATAATCACATTGCAATCTTTTCTTCATGACATTAAGTACTACCTCTACCAGATGCTTCATAATAACATTAACTCCATCTCCACTAGTCACGCCTTTCTTTGAACACGGTCAGAACAAGCTGATGGGCTCCTACTGGAGCACGACGTTTGTGTAAGGCTTCTGCTGAGGATACTTCAAGTGGCTGGTGAGAGCTCGGAGGGTCCGACTAAGAGTGTGTGAGGCGTTTGCGCCTCATCTGGCCTCACTATTGTCCTGTGTAGTCCGTGTGTTCTCCATGTCCAGTCAAAGCGAATGACCTTTGGTGAATCCGCTGAAGCGGCAGTTGTTCGACTTGCCTTTTATGTTCATAGCATCCAATTAGAAGGACCGACTTTTGGTGTGATGATTGGACCTCGGTACAATTATTTTGTACTTTTAATTTCAAACTGGATATTTTATAATAAATTGTGTAAAAGTTCTAATTATTTGTTTTTTAAATGTACATAATGTTTTACATATTCGAGTGCGCAACACCAATAATTCTCTGTATATGTTTGTGTAAGAAATTCAGCTCTCTAGAATTTCAGGGAATGTTTTCTATACATGTAGATAGTGTAAATGTGTAAACCGTTTTAAAGAGTATGTTAATTTTTTATTATGAACTTACTTTGTATCTGTTGTACTTCTGCAGATTAGTGCATTGTGGATTCAGGCTCGGTCTTTTTTGGGTGGAGATGTTTACTCAAGAAGCAAGTATTTGTACAGTGTGTTCACTCTGTGTGAGAAAAAATCAATAAAATAAAATGAATCACATCACATGAATAGGCAAAGGCTCTCAGTCTTTCTGTCATAGCCTGTTATTATAGTTTATAATGGATGGACTTTGAATAACTAAGTGCTGTGTGGCTCCCAGGTCTTATGCATGTATTGATTAGCCAAAGTAATAAGAGCGTGTGCTAGAAAAACATACAAAAGTTTAGGGCAATGAACTGAACTGCTTGGCATGACCAGCTAAAGAGGGGCATTTGAAGTCAGCATGGGAACGACATGTGAGCCTGTTGTCATGGGTAAAACATTGACTAATGGAAGATCTGAGAAGAAAGGTAGGCCAGAAGTCACCATGGTACTCTCTGATGCCCTAAAAAATGCCACAGAGGAGTGTGAAAAAGACATAACTGCCACGGCAAAAAAATACCACTGCAGCTGGATGCCCTACCAGATAGACTGAGCAGCTCACGACATGATGCAAATGGTCGTCGACCCGAGCTGTAGGCACATTGGGTGTCCAACCCTTGACAAGAAGTGTTGCCATCCATCCAAGTTGAATTGGAGCAAATGCCACGTCCATATTTAATTACTTTTCAGCTTTAGGCACATGAAGGGCATTTACAGTATGTTATGTTATGAGCAAGGGGGTCTCAAGGCATGTAGTTCCAAAAACGCTCACTAGAGGGGGATATACTACCAACCCTAACTAACAGAGCAAATGCAAGATCTTTATAAAATTAAAGATTTATTTTTAACAAAATGCAGCTCTGAGGAGCACAAATAGGAATTGCCAGAAAAGGCAAGATAATCCAAGGTAAACACAGTCCCAATACAGAATCCGGAAACAAAATGAAAAACAGAGCACAGGCTTAAAAATCCAGAGATTCACAGAAAGATACAAGGCCCAGCAAAACACAATAACTCACCCACTCCACAACACATTCACAATGAACCATCAGGACCCTCCAGATTTACATGACGGGTGGCACTTCGGTTCCTGATAGTGGCCCCGCCTCCTGGGGAACCACCCACAAAACACATGGGACAAAACCAAGGCATTGATAAAATTAAAGACAAAACATATCAATGATAAGCACAAACAATAGTTATGTAAACAAAAAAATCAAAATGGAACAAAACCAACATAAAACAAAGATTTGAGGAGGTATCCTGGCTGAAACATGACAGGTTAAGACTTATCGTGAGTAAAAAGTTGTACCCACTCCCTGCTCAATTTCTGTACACACAGTTTACTGTCTCTGAGTAAGTTAAAGATGAGTGACACGTGCAGTCGATCCTCTCTGTGATCAGTGAAAGACCTCGCTGTCTGACACCTGTAGCCGAAGGTTTGAAGTGTGCCACCGTGATGTGTGCGGTTTATGCCATACACATAATTTATTTAAAATGAGTAATTGAGGCCATAAATAAATACAACTGAAACCACGCAAATCAGCTGACAGGGAAATATGAAGAACAAGTGGAAGAAGACTCAGGCTGGCTATTAAAAAGTGCTGATGTGCTCCCTGTTAGGTGGTGATCAGTACATGGCCAGGGGTCACTGTCTACTATTTAGAGGGTCCCTGTGAATGAATCCCATGTGTGACAACTGCATGTTCTTATTTTGGAACCTGAAAAAGTATAACGCTTGGGCAACTGAAATGAACATTTCAGCTCACCTATGGACAGATGGAAGACATCACTCCTGCCCGTACCTAGGAAACATGACCCCCACAGAGCCGACTGCAGGAACCCACGACTGCATCACACTTTTCACCACTAGCTGTCCATTGAATATTGTATTATTGTGAGTGTCTAGCCAATATTAAAAGAAGCTAAGTATACTCCTTCTTTACGGTTATTTCATCTTAGAAACACCAGGAAAGATATATTTACTTACTATATATATATATATATATATATATATATATATATATATATATATTCACAGCATTCGTAGTCTGTGTCACAATCTGATTGTATGGGTGGTTACCTACCAGGTAACGCTTGTGGTTGGCCAGCAATCTGCTAACATCCGCCACGGTGCCCTCAGTTTGTGAGGAGCAGATCACAGAATGGTTGAAATAGTTTACTGTCAAATAAATGCAAAGAGTACGCGACACGTGTTTCGCCCTCATTCTGGGCTCATCAGGCGTACACACTCCACTGCACTCCCTCTCGGGAATCGAACCTCGGACGTCAGCAGCGATGCCCCTAACGTTGCGCCACGGCGTGTGGTTCGTTTATTTGACAGCATGTAGATCGGGGTAATTCGTCCGAGGTTCGATTCCCGAGAGGGAGTGCAGTGGAGTGTGTACGCCTGATGAGCCCAGAATGAGGGCGAAACACGTGTTGCGTACTCTTTGCATTTATTTGACAGTAAACTATTTCAACCATATATATATATATATATATATATATATATATATATATATATATATATATATATATACATTATATATAGGTGGAAATCCACAAAGGGAGAAAATGACTCATGTATTTTAAAATAGATTTTTATTTCTACACATTCCTAGGTTTAGGAGTGAAAAACAATTTTAAGATACATAATTCATTTTCTGCCTTTGTGGATTTCCAGCTAGAAATATGCAAACTGTATCACAGACTTTCACTTCCATATATATTCCAATTTATATATTTAAATACAGTATATATATATATACACTGTGTATATATATATATATATACATATATATATATATATATATATATATATATATATATATATATATATATATATATATATATATATATATATACAGTATATATATATACAGTATATATATATACAGTATATATATATATATATATATATTTACACAGTATATATACAATATCTGCGGTGGGCTGGCGCCCTGCCCAGGGTTTGTTTCCTGCCTTGCACCCTGTGTTGGCTGGGATTGGCTCCAGCAGACCACTGTGACCCTGTAGTTAGGATATAGCGGGTTGGATAATGGATGGCTGGATATACAATATGTATGTAGTCATAAACCTGACAAAGAGACACACAAAAAGGTTTGTGGCAGCCACCCATATATTGGTTTCCTGACTGCAAAATTGGCTGAATAGTGATATTACAGACTAGAGTCCACAACAGAACTGATTTGAGATTGTCAAAACAGTGTTTTAAAGGCAAGCAGAGGAAGGGACATCATCAACTGGGCCGGACCCAGAAGTAACATCATCAGGGCCACCCGGAATTTCCCTGGTCTGCAGAGAAGTGAGATAAAAAGTTAGTGCACTCTGCCACCCCCTGATCTGCCGTGGTAATTACTCTCATTCAGGCCCTTTAGCTGACTCCCATGCACAAGTGTGTGACAATATATTGTGACAGATGGCCGGGGTCCATGCCCGGCCAGGACGCCCCTTTGGCACTGAATCCAGGGAAGCTGCTATGGGAGGCTCATTACGTTCCCCGGAATACTTGGTGGCAGCCCCCCTGGGCGGTATTGGGGCCACAATCGTGGAACACCGGAGCTCATGCCTTTTGGGCTCCGTGGCCACTTCCAGGGGGAGCTGAATGACTTAACTAGCCCGTCTGGGCTGTGACGCAGCCACAGCCGGAAGTGCAGCCTAATTAGGCTAATTACCACCTGAAGCATTTCTGGGTGGGCTATAAGAGGAAGCTGCAGCCAAGAAGCCAGAGTCGGGAGGAGGGAGACGAAGCTGCCGAGAGGAGTGGAGGAAAGGAAGAGTGTTTTTGTGGTGGTGTTTTGTTTGGTGTTCTTTTGGGACTGCGTTGTGCCTGTGGGACACGGGGAAGACATGCCCCATAGGTGAAGAAAATAAAAAGTTTATTTATTTTATGTGTGCCTCACGGTGTCAGTCTGTGTCAGGTCAGCGCCCATATAGAGCCTTTTCACAATATATATATATATATATATATATATATATATATATATTGTAAAAGAACAAAGCAAAGAGCATGGTAACGGTTTTGGGATGGCCACCCTGTATACTGAAAAATAATGCAGACAAATGAAACACATCTTTACAAATCAGCATCCAAACAGAACTGACTAATAGAGATTGAATGGCAAGGCTGAAACAGGATGGGGATGGATCAGGATGGCCAGAGGAGGAAATGAGATCTTCAGTGGATGGGTTCTGGAATGGAAAGACATCATCAGTGGGAGGGATTGGTGGTGATGTCACTGGGAGGTATGTTCCTCGGTGGGTCTGCAGAGTACACAACATGTTTCACCCTTATTGGGGTTCATCAGGTGTATGCACTTTTGCATCTTGTTACAGGGATCACACCTCAGATGTCAGTGCCTGAGCAATGCCTCTGACGCTGTGCCACAGCAGTTGATTTGCTTATTTGGCAGGGTGAAGATCGGAGTATTACATTCATTTCTTAAGTCTGAATCGCAATACAACCACACATGTTACGTGGTAGGCAAACACCTAATAATCAGATTGCAATTCAGACTTAATAAAGAATATATATACAGGTATATATATATATATATACAGTGTAGAATGAGCACCAGACACAGACAGGCAGACATGTTTTAATCACCACCACACGTTTATTTACAACTACTATATACAATGTTCAGTGCCCCACAAACCCCAATCTTCCCCAAAGTCCAGGCCAAACCACACTGCCTCTTCTTCGGAGTGCCTCCTTCTCTCTCTTCACTGACCTCGTCTGTCTTCCACCCGACTCCAGCCTCTCTGTGAAGGGAGGCGGCCCCTTTTATAAGCACCCGGATGTGCTCCAGGGGTTTTCCGTCAATCTCCCACCGACATGCCCCAGTGTGGCGGAAGTGCCGGCTGCGTACCCGGAAGCACTCCGGGTGTCCCCACTCGTCTTCCCAGGGTTCTCCAGGCATTTGGGCGCCCCCTCACAGTGACCACGGGCCCCTACAGGGTTGAGCTTCCCAGCTCTGTACCCGTGGCCCCCAAAGGAACCAGGGAGGTTGCCCCCTCATGGTCTGGAGGAGGCATGAGCCCTCGTCCTGTCTTCCTGGGCATCCCGGCTGGGTGCCACCCCCAGCCGCGTACCACAACAGTCATATGAAAAAGTTTGGGAACCCCTCTTAATTCTTTGGATTTTTGTTTATCATTGGCTGAGCTTTCAAAGTAGCAACTTCCTTTTAACATATGACATGCCTTATGGAAACAGTAGAATTTCAGCAGTGACATTAAGTTTATTGGATTAACAGAAAATATGCAATATGCATCATAACAAAATTAGACAGGTGCATAAATTTGGGCACCCCAACAGAGATATGACTTCAATACTTAGTTGAGCCTCCTTTTGCACATATGACAGCCTCTAGACGTCTCCTATAGCCTTTGATGAGTGTCTGGATTCTGGATGTAGGTATTTTTGACCATTCTTCCATACAAAATAGATAGATAGATAGATAGATAGATAGATAGATAGATAGATAGATAGATAGATAGATAGATAGATAGATAGATAGATAGATAGATAGATAGATAGATAGATAGATAGATAGATAGATAGATAGATAGATAGATAGATCTTTATTGTCATTGTCACTTTTACAAAGGAACAACGAAATTGAAGGTGCAATCAACTCAGTGTGAGGAATAAGGGTTAAAATCTCTCCAGATCAGTTAAATTTGATGGCTGCTGAGCAAGGACAGCCTGCTTCAAATCATCCCATAGATTTTCGATGATATTCAAGTCAGGGGACTGTGACAGCCATTCCAGAACATTGTACTTCTCCCTCTGCATGAATGCCTTATAGATTTTGAACTGTGTTTTGGGTCATTGTCTTGTTGGAATATCCAACCCCTGCGTAACTTCAACTTTGTGACTGATGCTTGAACATTATCCTGAAGTATTTGTTGATATTGGGTTGAATTCATCCAACCCTCGACTTTAACAAGGGCCCCAGTCCCTGAACTAGCCACACAGCCCCACAGCATGATGGAACCTCCACCAAATTTGACAGTAGGTAGCAGGTGTTTTTCTAGGAATGCGGTGTTCTTCTTTCGCCATGCAAAGCGCTTTTTGTTATGACCAAAAAACTCAATTTTTGTCTCATCAGTCCAAAGCACTTTGTTCCAAAATGAATCTGGCTTGTCTAAATGAGAATTTGCATACAACAAGCGACTCTGTTTGTGGCGTGAGTGCAGAAAGGGCTTCTTTCTCATCACCCTGCCATACAGATGTTCTTTGTGCAAATTGTGCTGAATTGTAGAATGATGTACAGATACACCAACTGCAGCAAGATGTTCTTGCAGGTCTTTGGAGGTGATCTGTAGGTTGTCTGTAACCACTCTCACAATCCTGCTCATATGCCGCTCCTGTATTTTTCTTGGCCTGCCAGACCTGCTGGGTTTAACAGCAACTGTGCCTGTGCCCTTCCATTTCCTGATTCCATTCCTTACAGTTGAAACTGACAGTTTAAACCTCTGAGGTAGCTTTTTGTAGCCTTCCCCTAAACCATGATACAGAACAATCTTTGTTTTCAGATCTTCCCAGAGTTGCTTTGATGATCCCATGCTGTCATTCTTCAGAGGAGAGTCAAAGGGAAGCACAACTTGCAATTGACCACCTTAAATACCTTTTCTCATGATTGTCTATGAAGTTTAAGGCTTAATGAGCTCATCCAACCAATTTGGTGTTGTAAGTAATCAGCACTGAGCAGTGACATGCATTCAAATCAGCAAAATTACAAGGGGACCCACATTTGTGCACAGCCAGTTTTTCACATTTGATTTAATTTCATACAACTAAATACTGCTTCACTAAAAATCTTTGTTCGGAAAACACCCCAGTACTCAGATGTTCCTAAGAAATGAAAGACATACCACTGGTATCTTTTTTGTTGAAAGTAGAATAAATTATTATGCAGGCTGAGAGGGGTTCCCAAACTTTTTCATATGACTGTATATGCAGTATATATACACAAATAGTTGTGGCCTGCAGAGGGTGCACCAGCTCCCCAAACCTGTCACAGACTGAATTGCTGTGTCCTCACAATGCTAATATCTCAGTTTGAAGATCTACACTGTGGTGAAGTGCCGCTGACGAGTTGTAAACCTGCATTCTATGGCTATGTGTTTAGATCTATGTGTTTAGATCTTTTCTGTGGCGCGCTAAATTAAGTTCTTTACAGAAACTGATTTCTTAGTTACACAATAAATTCTTGAGGTGGTCCCACAGGTTAAGCTATATGAAAACATGCCAACGTTTCCAGCTGTTCACCTTTAATTTCATAACACTTGGCATTTTAAGGCTGTTGAGTACGTTGGTGAAATGCGACTTCAGCTGTGGAATCCTTGGCTTTGGTTTGGGAATCCCTAAATAATCCTGGTAAGGCTGGGCACTTTCAGGACTTTCATTCAGTTTGTGTTCTCTCGCCCACCACCTGAGATCGTTCCAGTCGCCACCACTGTAATTTTCAGCATCGTCCACAGCAGGTAACCAAAAATTAGCATTAAACTATTCACATGAAGCTGTATGTTCTTTCAACATTCCTGTTTGGTTCAAGTTGCGAGGCTGAAATGGAACTCTGGGAGAGTTCAGAGTAGATGATGCTGCAGGGCATTTGAGGAACTCGTCTATGTTTGTTGGCTGCTCTAACTGTATTCACGTCAAGTTTAAAGGGCAAGTCTGTGTGAAAAATCCTTCAACAGAAATTCTCACGGACATGCATTCGCCTGTTGTGGTACAGTATGAGGCAAACCCTACAATAATACTGCTCTTTAGGAAACAATGATATTTTTGGTCAGTATTACTTGACACTGATATACAGTATATAGGAAACAGTGATGACGTGTTTGACGCTTCTGCCCCAGACATTGGCATATGCCCAACTACTGGGTTTTGTGGTCGAGTTATTTACACAATTCAATTTTCACATCCACCGGAAGGATGACCACAGGTGTCCTATTTGTAGCAAGTGTTTATTTGGTTAAATGGCTTAATAACATTAATGCAGTTCAAATTCGGATACTTTACTGAAGGTACATATACTGTGTATATATATATATATATATATATATATATATATATATATATATATATATATATATATATATATATATATACACAAACCCCGACACAGATAGGCAGCGACATGAGTTCAGCACAGCACACGTTTATTTACAAAGGGGAAGCGCTTCTCCCTCCCTCTCTTCCCACATTAGTTCATTACATAAAGCTCCAAATATACGGTCTCTTCTGTCTTTTTTTTCTTCTTCTTCTTCTTCTTCTTCTCCTCTCCTTTCCACCTCCACTCCTCCAGGGTCAAGCTTCGTCCCACTTCCACTGGCTTCCTGAGTGGAGTGAGGTGACTCCTTTTAAGATGGTCCTGGGAGTGTTCCAGGTGGCTCGTTAATCAGACCTGGAATCACTACCAAGTGTGGTGAAAGCCCAATGTAGGGCGCTGCAGCTCCCTCTGGCAGCCCACACAGAACCCAACAGGGCTGTGCCAAACTCCAACTCCCAGCGTGCCCTCTAGTGTCTCATTGGAGGTGGTGTCTTGTAGATGCTCTCTACACGGAAGAGAAGCCACTGGATTTGCACAATCATCAACCAGTTCTTCAGTGGGGATTGCTGATGAATGTACGCCCAGTTCGGCGGAGCAGAAGGTGACATTTTGCAGATGGCTTCTGGCTTCTTCATGGTTCCTCTTCATTATAGATACTCACACATTCTGCATATTCAGTCAGCTTTTCATGACACTTGCCAGGTGTGGCTACCTGCTGTGGTATTTATGGACTGTGCTCTTCCAGGAACCCCTCTGTCTGTGCACTGTGCACTTGCTGGAATCACTCATGTCCTCTGCCGGAAAGTGAAGGGTCAGGCCTGAGATGATGGGTCAGGCCTGCTTTAATCAACCAAAATCCCTGCCTGAAAGAACTGTCCCATGGAATTTGTTCACAGGGATACCTCTAAATAGCAGACAGTCACCAAACAGGGCACATCAGCACTGTTAAATAGCCCACCTGAGTCATCTTCCACTTGTTTCTGTCTATCTCCCGGTCAGGTTCTCTCTGTCAGCTGATTTGCGTGCTGTTATTTATTTATGGCCTCAATTACCCATAAAACAATGCATTTGGAATAAACCGCAAGGATCACAGTGGCACATTTCAAACCTTTGGCTCCATGGGGCAGAAGGGTCGGGTCCTCCCAATGTGGCCAGTCTGGGGTTCATCCTCAGTTCTGCGTTGAAGAGAGGAGGTGGTTAGCGATAACTTCTGCTCTTGTCCTATGGTGGGTGTTCTTACCTCAGACAGGCCATTAGAAGCTCGCTCCCCAGTTATCTATCAGACACACACACACTGTACGGTGACCTAAGTGAACAAGTTCAAGTCCAGGATTATGGTGAAGTGTGCTCAGTATAATGTCATTCTCGTTTGCATATCTCCTCAGAATGGTGACAGTAAAGCAATGCTAACAAAAACAGATTGCTGCTAAACACCACCATTTTTTTTTAATTTTATTTGAAGAACGTAATATTCCATAAATTCCAATTTAACTTATACAATGAAAAAGATGACATTACATACAATCAAGTCAAACTTAACAAAACAGAAGTTAAGTGCCAATTCAAGAGAAAGAGAAGAGAGCCAACAGCAAGAGCAGATCTTTAAACCAGCTAAGAAGCCAGAATGCCCCCCCCACCCCCTATAAGAATACTTGTTATAAAATGCTGTTAATTAGATCTTATTATAAAATTCTGTTAATCAGATCCATTAAATGAAAATTTCATTTTTTCCCAATTTCAAATAGTGCAGGATATCAGTTACCCATTGACGTATGAAAAACGGACTGGGATTCTTCCATTTTAGCGACATCAGTCTACCCGCTCGTAAACATCATCATTTTCTGTGTGGTATCCTTGTCTTGTTAAAGATGTTAAGATTCACATTGGGTGTGACGAGGATGGACAGGATTAGGAACGAGTACATGAGAGGGTCAGCTCAGGTTTGGAAGTCAGAGAGGCGAGATTGCATTGGTTTGGACATGTGCAGAGGAGAGATGCTGAGTATACTGAGAGAAGGGTACTAAGGATAGAGCTGCCAGGGAAGAGGAAAAGAGGAAGGCCTAAGAGAAGGTTTATGGATGTGGTGAGAGAGGACATGCAGGTGATGGGTGTAACAGAGCAAGATGCAGAGGACAGAAAGATATGGAAGAAGATGATCCGCTGTGGCAACCCCTAACGGGAGCAGCTGAAAGAAGAAGAAGAAGATCCTGATCTCCCCGATGCTGCAGATGTTGTGAGACTTGCCCGGGCACCATCAGACAGACACCGCATCTTTATAAAACTCTTGTTTATTTTCTTCCAATACCAACACACAGTCCTGCACAACACACTGTGCTTCTTGCCCCAATCACCTTTATACCGGGCCTTTCCTCACTGTCCTTGGGCCGCCTTTTCCTCTGTCCACGGGAGCTTCGTCCTGCTCCCACTCCCGACTCCAGCTCACTGATTGGAGGGAGGCAGCCCCTTTTATTCTTACCCGGATGAGCTCCAGGTGCTCTGCCTGACGACACTTCCTGGTGTGGTAGAAGTGTCAGGAGAGCACCCGGAAGCACTCTGGGTGTCCCTGGAAGGATCGTCATCCAGGAGTGTGGTGGAAGTAAATGTGTCCTGGGCTCCATGAGGCTTGGGGCACCCCCTGGCGGTGGGCATGGGCCCCAACGGGCTTGAGCCTCCCTGCTCCCCTTCCGTGGCCCTCTTCCGACCCAGGGCGGTTGCCCCCTCGTGGCCTGGAGGACTAATGCGCCACCTCTTGGTCCTTCCAGGTGTCCCAGCCGGGTCTGTCCCCCAGCCTCCTGCGACAATGTCAAAATTGCCGTAATAAACCAGAATTTCCCAAGGTGTGAAAACTTAACCTTTTACAATCAAATATTCTTAAAAAAATAATTCCAAAACCTGGCATGCAAGTCTTAGTGGAGAATCGACCAAATAAAAAACAGAGCTCAAGATAGAAAGTGAATTCCATCACAAAGAATAAATAAAACTGGAAAAAGCCAAATTGTTTCACTCATGTTCTGTTTCATAAAACGACATCTTTTAGACGTGTTTTTCATTTGTTTCCATATCCATTTAACAAAATGTTACACTGCTAGTATTCTCTATTGTCACAACAGAAAGGTCAGGTCTTTCAGTTTGACTAAAGTGAAACCCTTCAGAATGTCTAATTTAACATTACATTGTAAATGTCAAGTATAAATGGCAAATAACAGTTTACCAGCCTTTTTTCACATGAAATAAAACTAATGTAAATTGCCTAACATATTTCAAGGGTCTTAGTATTATTGTTACTGCAATGGACTGGCCGGCCATGTGTCTGTCCAGGGTTTGTTAATGCCTTGCGTCTTATGGCTCCAGCAAACCCACGACCCTGATCAGCATTAAGCAGGTTAGGAAATGACATAATTGATAATAGTGTGAAAGAAAAATGAACTGCTTGCAAGCTACTAAGGGTTAAAAGCTGACAAAGCTGTTTTGCTCTAACGGCAGGGTATTCATACAGGCGTCTGTCATAAGACTGTGCAGTAAGCTGATCAAAGTTTCTTTAGGAACGCGTCTATTTGACACAGAAAAGATTACCTTTCCTTCTTTAGGGCCCCATCTGACATCTACACAAAACAGAAACGAGATATAAGATGAAATGCTTAGATAAATGACATTATGCTTATTTATAAATAAAGGGAACAGGGATGGGGAAAATATAAAAAAGTTGACTGAAAAGGGGACCTTTGCTCTTCTGCCTTGCAACACACGAATTCATCTACTCACCAGTGCCTGAACAAAGACTGATAGATAGATAGATAGATAGATAGATAGATAGATAGATAGATAGATAGATAGATAGATAGATAGATAGATAGATAGATAGATAGATAGATAGATAGATAGATAGATAGATAGATAGATAGATAGATAGATAGATAGATAGATAGATAGATTGATTGGACTATTCCTGTTCTCCACAATAGCGTAATTAATAAAAAAGTTTATAGACTGTTAATATCTGCCTTATAACGGATGCCTAAACTAAAGTGTGACTAGTGCAGTTTGTATAATTCTAATAAAAACAGGATAATAATTCACTTTTTCTGCCATTTCCCATTTCGTCTGTGCCCAGTGGAGGGTGGGTGACCAGCAGGCCGAGGTCACTCTGACTTTCATGATGCAGAAACGGATTACCATCAGACCTAACCATTCGATTTGCTTGTTTCTGTCTCCCGACTCTGGCCCTCCAGAGGTTTATTTTTTTTCTATGGCACATCGTGGGAGCTTTTTGTTCTCCTCTCCTCCATGTCATCTGGTCAAACCTTCACATTCAGGAATCAAGAACTCCATCTATGGAAACCGCTATGGACCCCTTTTTTTGCTTTTGTATCTTTCGATTATCTTCAATAATTTCAAACTGTTTCTACTCAATGCATTGCCATGTACATATGCCTAGTAAAATGTAGTTATATACTGTATATATTTATTTATGTATTGTAAAGAAAACAAAAAATCTCATAAAGGTTTGGGGTTTCCGGCCCTGTATACTGTACGGATTGCAACAATAAAGAATAGAGTCATACATATGACATTCGATCATAACAGCAGACATTTTGGATCTGGTGAAGGGAGCATTTAAGGGGTGGGACCGGAAACAGATGAATGAAATGCTGGGAAGGAACCGAGGTGCTGTATGGGAGCCGTGACGTCATCAAGATGGGACCAGAGGAAGGGATGGAATGCGGAAGTGGTGGCGCGTGGTTTAGGGCAGGGGTCCCCAACCCCCGGTCCGCGGCCCATTATCGGGCCGCAGCCGTCTGACAGCCGGGCCGCGAGAGAACTGCCGGCAATGGAGACTCACTCAGACTTTTCAGAACGCTTGACAGGCGGGGCTTTGCAGCGGCGCAGAGAGAGGAGAGAGACCGAGGTGAGAGAGTATTACAATGAAGTATTTTTATGGTCCCGACAGTTTCCCCATATGACACGAGTCTATAGAAATCGCGTTACTACGAAGTACATACAGCAGATGCTTTCATTACAACGAATTGACCTTGAAATGCTTGAACGAATCATCCACAGAGCAGTTAGATCTGTGGTCACAGCTCAGATGTGCACGTTTGCACAACGATCCCCAAACAGAAACATTGTAAAAAAAAATCTTTTTCTTCGAACTTTCCTCGTACTGTTTTTGTTTTCTGTGGTTTTCAGTGATACCTTTTGCTTAGTGCTTGTCAACATTTGAAAAACATCCATTGGAACTTAACTCATTGTCATCCTCCTATAGAAACGGCAGACACGAAAAAAACGATAACAGTGTTAATGTTTGTGATGTGCAATCTGTTGGAATGGCAAATGCAAAGCATATGTCTTTGTTATATGCAAAAAAAGAAGAAAAATCTCGGGCTGCAAACGTATGCGAACTGCTTAATAACTTAATAATAATAGAAATGTTATGTAAATTGTGTATAAAACTGAAACCCCAACAACCACCCACCCACCCCCCACCGGTCCGTGGAAAAATTTGCATCTCATAAAGTGGTCCTTGTTGTCAAAAAGGTTGGGGACCACTGATTTAGGGAACCTGATCAAAGTTACACTGCCGTTGTTTCTGTCTTTCTGTAGGAATAAAAGAGAGAAAGGTTAGTACCCCGTCTTTGTCCCCTGGCTCCCTATGCGCGCGTGCGTGACAGTATATATATTAATTAGATCTGGCTGTTCTATTGTCAGCCTTAATATATACATATTTTAATTAGAAAAGTTTGTTCTGTACTTTAGTGGTTACATTTTGCTTAACAATACCTGGTTGATGTTGTATTTAGTACACTTACAGTTATTAGTAACTAGCTGTCTCTCTCAGCTCTGCCCATGTAGTGGTGAAACAGGACAAACTTTAAAAATCAATAAAAAAAAATTAAAGAAACTGTAATTCTGGCCAAGCAGAAGGTAGGTACGCTCCAACGTGAAATGTTGGCACTGTATAACTGATCGTGTTCAGCTCTGACAGGAGAGCATCCGCCGTGTGGGGAGAAATGCACATGGCTGTAATGTCTCTGCCAGTGAGCAGCTACCCTGTAAAACACACGTAGCTCTGATCACTTTCTCAAAAACATCAAACGTTACTCCTTAACAATCTGTAGATGATAGTGTTTGCTGAACAAACAGGTATCGCTAGCTAAGTGGAGGCAAGGTGCACTCCAACATGCAGCGAGAGGTAGACCAACTCGAAGAGAAGTTGGTGCGTTAGTGAGGAGGTCCCTGCCTGGCTCCCCTTTGGCCTGCTTCGTCTCTCGTGCAAATAAATCGGTCCCGCAAGTGAACTATGATACTTAGTGCAATGAGAGAAGTCACAAAATCAACCGGAAGGTTAAAGTAAATTATAGAAAACATCTAAATCCATTAAGTAGTCTTGTGAAAAACTGACAGACAGACAGACAGACAGACAGGCGTTGGATTTTATATATATATGTAGATTATCCAAATATTAATTAATGATAATAATCCAAGTAAATGTGGTAGATCTTTGTTTTTGTTGATGAATCTTTGGAAAGCACCTTGAGTTACATGTAAATGTATGATAAGGTGCTATATAAATAAAGTTATTACTATGATTATAAGGGTGGCACGGTGGCGCAGTGGGTAGCATTACTGCCTCGAAGTTAGGAGACGCAGGTTCGCTTCCCAGGTCCACCCTGCATGGAGTTTGCATGTTCTCCCTGTGTTTCCTCCCACAGTCCAAAGACATGCAGGTTCGGTGCATTGGCGATTCTAAACTGTGTTTGGTGTGTACGCCCTGTGGTGGGCTGGTGCCCTGCCTAGGGTTTGTTTCCTGCCTTGCACCCTGGGATTGGCTCCAGCGTGACCCTGTAATTAGGATATAGCTGGATGGATTATTATATGCAGAATTTATTTTTCGTATACCCCAACTTAGTTAGAGTTTTGGGGTCAGAGTGCAGGGTCAGCTATTTGCACTGCACCCCTAGAGCAATTGCAGGATAAGGGCCCAACGGAATAGCATTCCTTCTGGGTTCAAACTGGTGACCTTCAAGTTACCAGGCCAGATCTTCTAGCCACCAATGTGCCCATCAGAAGGTGACACCCAAAAAACAGGCTTCACTAGGGGGGTCAAAAACACCTTCATCTTAGGAAAACTATAGACAGGCAAAGCGATTGCAGCCCTCTGATGGACTCCTCCTCCACTGGTGGCTGCCTTCCTTCATCACTTAGCCATTGCTGAGCTGAATAGTGCAGGATGCATGATATTCAAAGTGCTCTATGGATCAGGAGAACAGCAGAGGTTAGAACATCTGCCAACGCAGTTCAACGACTTCCAGTTAGGCCTCGTGTGTGTCGTCACTTCTGTTTCTGTCAAGCTGTCTCGCTGGAGACTGTTTGAAGCTTCCACTGGCTTTCCCCCACCTTCGAGCTTTCGTCACCAACTCTCTCCAGCCGCAGTACCTGCTGGTTTTTTGTTATCACTGCAATCTTTCTTTCTTTCTTTCTTTCTTTCTTTCTTTCTTTCTTTCTTTCTTTCTTTCTTTCTTTCTAGCAGGGGTCTATACAACACTTTGACAACAGTAACAACTGGCTTCAACCATTAAACTTTATCAAACGTAGCGTGTATTTAGTACTTTGCTGTATCGGCTTTTGATTTTTCTTGTGATTTGGGTGGCAATTTTTTTTTTCTGTTTCCTGTTGTTTCTTTAAATTTTCAAAATCATTTCCAGGGTTTTGAAGATCACGGAATCCACTGGTTACTTTTTTTTTTTTGTTTTCACCAATGTTGAAGATGATTTTCCTTTGGACGGCCCCATTTCTGTTGATGATTGCTATGTCATTTCCAGACAGGTGGACATTCAAGGCTTTCACCCTGACTCAGGGCTGTCTTAACAACATTATAGGCCCCCGGGCAATGCAGTGCACTGGGGCCCCTACCTACACAACCACTCACAGGAATAAAAAGAGAAATGGTCGATAAAATTAAACATATATTTATTGTATTGTTACTTCCAACAAAATCGGTGTTTAAATATTAAAAAACATGTACAGCAACGATGAATCAACACAAACACTTGAACAACATGAGCCTTGGAAAACACAGAATTTTCAACATATAAATGATACTCGATTAGTAAAGCATACAGACAGAGATGGCACAGAATAAATTTATTTATTATTAATCAAGTGTTCATCGCAAACATTTGTGAAGTTTCTTTGCAGAGAATTGAGTTGAAGTGATGTTAACGTATATGCTTTTACATGATGTAGTGCGTGAGATCTGTACACATACCTGGACGTGAGGTTACAGAGGTGACCGTGCTACTAAATCAGAGGCAAAGGCCAATGTCCACTTGTAACACAATAACAAATATATATAGTTCAGTATAGCATAGTATTTATTTATTAACAGCAAGTCACAACATGCATAGATTAGCATGGGAACCCTAGACAACTGCCAAGCGTGCCCATGCGTTAAGGCAGCCCTGCCGTGACTCGTGTCTCAAAGGTCATCAACACGCCTCAGAGGTCAGCGTTGTGTGTGCTCATGATCATATGAGCCCTCAGCTTTTACAAAAAGAAAAGTGATGTGACCACAAGGGGACACCATTGAGCCCCAAGTCACAGACACAGTAATGCCCAAACACAATTCCTGGTTCAATAAAAAGGATTTTATTCACCTCCAGCACCTTCCTTACAGAAACACCAGCCACATTGCACAATTATAAATTCTTTCCTTCCCCTTCCATTTGAGTGTTACCCTCTGCCTCCCGACTCGGACTCAATCAAGTGAGGCTGTGGGCTTTCTTGTCACTGCTTCTGATGTCACACCCAGGTCATCTGCAACACTTCTGGGTCATGTGGAAGCCAGGGTGGTCCTCCCCCCAGTAGCATCCTCCAACAGTACCCAAAGACCCCAATAGGGCTGCATTTCTGGATCCCAACAGACCCTGCAGGTGTCCTAATCAGATTTGGCCCTGAGGAACACATGTGTTGTGTTCCCAGAATGCCAATTTGCTCAGTTCATCCATTATGGCCTCCTGGTCAGGCAAGAATCCATCCTTTATCCCAGCCAGGATTCCTGTCATTCCTCCATGGCACCTACAATGATTATAATAATATTATCATTTTAGTATTTTCCAATTCCAGAGTTCTTCTGTTCCTTGACTATGATTAACATCGCTCGATTTGGCTCTGGTTACATGGTTACCAGAAGTCTGGCTCTCCTTTTCGGTGTTGTGTACTCCATCTTCCAGACATTGCCTAAAATGGGAGACCATCTAGGAAAAAAGTTTGGGTTGTTGCTGGAAGAAGGGTTTGGTGAGGCCAGTAGGGGGCGCTTACCCTGTAGTCTGAATTTGGATCCCAATGCCCCAGTCTAGTGATGGAGACACTGTGCCACTATCCTTCAGATGAGACATAAAATTGAGGTCCTGACTCTCTGTGGTCTATGCGCATCTTTTGAAAAGTGTAGGGTGTATTCCGATGTCCAGGCTCAATTGCCCACTAGTCATTCTGGCCCCCTAATAATCCCCTATGTCTAATCTATCTCACCCCTTCACCACCTAATAACTAATGTGTGGTGAGCATACTGGCACAAAAATGACTGCCATCACATCATCCAGGTGGATGTGGCACATTAGTGGTCTATGTCTATGTCAATGTAAAGCACTTTGGGGAATGAGAAAAGCGCTCTATAAATGTAAAGACTTGATTCCCTCCTCTGTGCTCTATTTCTGAGTAAGTCCTCTTGTCGATGATGGAAACTTTAGGTGATGGCAAAATGCCATTTGTCTCTGACTTCAGCTTGGGACTCCAGGGATTCCATGTCGCTTCAGAAAGGTCTTCATGTAGTCCTTATATCTCATTTTCTGATCTTCAACACAGTGCCATCTGTATTTTGGTTGTCCATAAAGGGCTTGCCTGGTGATGATATGTTGGTATCAAGACTGGTATCAGTCATTACCCAACCTGCTATATCCTAACACAGGGTCACGGGGGTCTGCTGGTCTACATGGCGCAAGGCAGGAACAAATCATGGACAGGGCTCAGCCCACCATGGGACACACCCACCCACACACCAACCACACACCAGGGACAATTTAGGATCGCCAATGCACCTAACCTGCATGTCTTTGGACTGTGGGAGGAAACCGGAGCACCCGGAGGAAACCCACGCAGACACAAGGAGAACATGCAAACTCCACGAAGCGAACCCAGGTCTCCTTACTGCGAGGCAGCAGCGCTACCACTGCACCACCGTGCCGCCCATTATCAAGACTACGTGTCCCAATAAATGTACTTGCTTGTGAGATACTAGCATCATGATGTTGGGGGTCTGGCTGTGGTTGTATATATCACAATATGGGACTCTGTCTGACCAGTTTAGGCTCAAGATGCGTAGGAAACAACAGACAGAAAATCTTCCAAAGTTTTTATACTGTATGTCTACAGGATGTTTGATCAATAGAGAAGAGTGAAGATACATATGACTCTGTAAACTGTGGCTTTCGTGTTTGTCCACTTCTGGCTGTGAAAGTGAGCTTCAAATGTTCATGGAGACTGCTGTCTATATTACACAAAGGGGAAAGGATGCAGCCAAGGTAAGTGAAACAAGGCACAACCTCAACAGATTCACCATCAATGGAAAAAGAGAATGTGTGCTGTGTGCCAGTAGTTTGCATAATGATTTGTGTTTTCTTGCCATCCAAGCTTTGTAGACAGAGGCACCCATCTCCAGAGCAGCTAGTCAATGATCTGTGTGTGGCAACATGAGGTACAGAAACCAGTGTGTGCCTTTTGGTATAAGAATGAGGCGATCAAGAAAGATAAGAGAGACAGCAGCGAGCTCAGGGAGACTCCGCCCACCCGCTCCTCATCAGCCCCACTGCCGAATTTAAAGGCTGCCCGCCCAAGACGACTCCTCCTCTGACGCTGAGGTTTCCTATTCTGCTAATCTTCAGTGTTCCGATCTGCATGGAATATATTGTTGACGTTTTCTTTTACTTTGAAACAAGTGTATATTTTTATTAGGGCTTTACATCCAGATTTTACTATTAGTCACTATTTTCTAACATTTATTTCATTTTTTTTATTTTCTGTCTTGAGTAATTGAAGTAATAAAGGTAATGCAGGGCATCTGGTGTGGGGGATTTACGCTTTCTTTCCCACAGAGTTAGCAGGCTGATGGAGAAGTCCCAATAGAGGACAGTATGGTGGGTGTAATACATCACTGATTGGTTAGTGGCATTCCCCAAGGTGTATCAGCTTCCCTATGTCTGGGTTATTCTCTGGGACCCTGGACAATTGGCCCGTAGGTCTAGATTACACCTGGGAACTTGGTGAAGGTATGTCAGCCCTTGTGAATCCAGGTTATTGTCAAGGTCCAAAGTATAACAGCCTTTAGGTCTACAACAACAGAGGGGCACTAAGTACTGGAACAATGTCCAGATGCAATATCTAGGTCAGGGGTCTCCATTACGTCGCTCACAAGCTACCGGTAGCTCGCAACCCCTTTCCTAGCAGCTCGCCAAAGGGTTAATGAATCCTACATAAATTTGAAAACTTGATTAGCCAAATTAGGGGTGGGCGATCTTTCCAAAAAATCATAACACGATCCACAATCTGAATTGCAATCTATCTTTTCAATGTGGCATACACTTAAGAGACTATCCGGACTCATCAAGACCTAAATAACAGTTTATTTTAAATATCAAACAAAGTTGAATTCAATTGTTCTCTCATTAGCTAACAAAGCGGAGTTAAGGAACACGCCCCGAAACTGGCGAGTGAGTGAGGAAGGCCCCTCTCCTCGGACCGCTGCGTGTTTCTCGGATTCACACTAATAAATCGGTACTACAAGCAAACTATGATACATAGCGAAATGAGAGAAGTCACAAAAATCAACCGGAACATTCAAGCAATTTATAGAAAAAAACCTGATCTAAATCCATTAAGTAGTTCTCTCATGAAAAGCGGACAGACATACAGACAGATAGACATAGGATTTTATATATTATATATTAGTAAACCTTCAAAATAATGTGCAGTTAAAGTCTCAACAGCATTCTCAGCATTTCTGGAGCGTAATAGAGTCAGATAACTATAAGAATCTTCACCAAGCAGCTCTGAAAATGTCTGCTTTGTTTGGGTCTCCATACCTCTGTGAGTCTGACATGAATGTCATGAAATCAAAGTTCAGACCAAGACTGACAGACAGATGAACATTGAAATGACTCCATAAGAGTGAACCTCAGTGGCTCCACTCCACCAGACACCTGCCTCTCTTGTTGACTCCACGCAGTCCCAGTCATCTCATTAACTAAAAAACACATCACACCTGTGACTGGACCTGTGAATAAAGTGACATGTGACAAAATGACAAATGAAGAAGTCATATTTGTGGATTTGGAATTGCATTGTTTTGCTTTGACCGCATTCATATTTTAATTCAATAGTGGGAGATACACTAGAAAATACATACAGACATACAAAATGCACTTGCAGGTGAACTAAATATTTTTTGTGATGTTTTAATGCAAAATGTGAGTTGTGGACACCGACATTTTGTAAATGTTCAGGCCAAAATAAGCTTATTCAGTTTGTTTGGGTTGAAATAAGCTATGAGAATAAACGTTAGAAAACATGAGTAGCTCTCGGCCATTTTCATTTTATAAAAGTAGCTCTCAGGGGGAAAAAAGGTTGGAGACCCCTGGTCTAGGTTATATTTGGATACACAGTAAAGGTACATCGGCTTTTCTGTGTCTAGGTTATTCTCGGGGACTAAGGTATATCACCTTAAGTCTAAGTTATATCTGGAGACACATGGAAGGTACAACAGTCTTTATGTGTTTTGGTGGACGGCTGGGTCTCTTGCCCGGCCAGGATGTCTCCATAGTGGAAGGACCAGGGACACAAAGCATTAGCTCCCCCAGAATCCTAGATGGCAGCCCCAATGGGTTGCAGTGGTGCCTTGGATTCCCACAGGGCTTCATGGGAGTTGAAGTTCAGCATAGCCCTTTTGGGTTCCATGGGTGCCAGCAGTGGGGTGCTGTGGGGACTGAGGAGACCAAGACCAAGCCTTCGGGACATTACTTAAAAGGAGCTGCCTGACACTTCTCCAGGACTCAGAGTCGGGAGGTGGAGGACGAAGCTTGCTGGAGGAGGTGTGGAGGCAGAACGAGAAAGAAACAAAGTCAGAGAGAAGAAGGCAAGGTGTTGAGTGCTTAATTGGGCTTACTTGTACTGTGTTGGAAAGATGGGAAATGGTTGGGAAGCATTTCCCACAACCAGATAAAAGCCATGTGCTTGTGAAACTTGTGTCTGCATCTTTCTGTGTTGGGTTTGGGGACCTAGTGCACCCCCTGCAGACCACAGTGTGAAGGGGACCATTGGCTTTTAGGTCTAGACTATATCTGGGAACATGGTGAAGGTACATCAGTATTTATGTGTCTAGGTTATTCTTAAGGATCAAGATATATCAGCCTTTAGGTTTAGGTTACATCTGGGAACACGGTGATGGAACGCCGGTATATATGTGTCCAGGTTATTCTCAGGGACCAAGGAATATCACCTTAAGTTGATGTTACATCCATGATCACCCATGTTTTGTTTATGCCCAATCCAGTGTGTCTTTATGTGGTGCACTGGGGAGGGACAGGCTGTGCAGGCATCCTTCAGGGTCAGTGCTTAGGTGTAAAGGGTCTGTGTGTCCGTGTGTGTGCTACGCTTAGGGTGCAAGAGTAGGCTAACCAATATAGAAGGTTGTAACTTCCACCAACCCCACAATAATACAGGTTAGAATAGACCTCTTATGATGAACACAGCCTTGCCTCCATCCTTTTCTACTATTATTTAATGCTTTGTGAGAACGGCTTTCCTCGAGTACACATATAGCTTTCAGTGTTCTCCGCATGCATTTCGTTTTGCCTAATAGACGGTGAATCAACCTCTTGACCCTCTTGTGCTTATTCCATGACGGTGCAACAGCAGAAGTTAAACTTATCCTATGCCTGCTGTAATAATATCAAGATAGGCATTATCTGATGGCCAAGGTCATAGTTGTTTTACGTGGGAAGAACTCAATGGTGTATACACAGTAGAATTCTAAAACGTTAAGAGCGACATGCACACTCATTCTGAGAAGCAGCTGGTGTTGAGACATTTTCATGAAAAGATGAGTATAGAAGCATCACTGTGCTACCCTGTTACTGGAACTGGGAACCTATGAACCAGAGATGGAGATCACAACAACCTCCTATTAGGGAGAGGGGCATACTGGATTTTAAATTGGAAATTGTTACACGTGGTGGGCTTGGTGAACTGTCTGAGCTGAATTGTGATATTTGAACACAGTAGCAACAAAATTTAGCCCTCATGATTTCTTTACCGGTATACTCTTCTTTTTATTACTCTGCTATCTTATCTTGCTTTTCTCAACATCCATATGTGTAGGTGATCTTCTTAGTACTATTATTTTCCACCTTCAGTTACTCATAATTTGACATTTATTTACATTTTTCAAGCTGAGACCCTCATTAGGCAGTCTGGTTGTTTGTCTCTTCCTTGGCTCTGCAATGTTATCGTTAAAATTTATACACCTCGTGAGTACGACTTTTGCCATTCACATAGACTTTTACAAAACGGATGCTAAAATGTCTTTTCACAAGCAACTTCATAATTACAAAACTAACTAAAAAGGATTTCTGAGGCCTTTTAAAATTCTTTTGGAGCAGAAAGCAATAAATAGCACTCCAAACAGACACTTAATAATAATTCATTACATCTGTATAGCGCTTTTCTCAGTACTCAAAGCGCTATCCACACAGGGAGGAACCGGGAAGCGAACCCACAATCTTCCACAGTCTCCTTACTGCAAAGCAGCAGCACTACCACTGTGCCACTTCTGTGTGCACCCTTGCTCTTTTTTAAGAATGTGACATACTGCAGATTTTACCCATGAAGACACACCAAAACGCACCATCGTGCACATTACTGTGTTTTCTCCACAGAAATTCTCACTACACAGAAATCCGCTGCCCCCTTCCCACCATTACGTAGCAACTGCCCTGTTCTGCTTCTTAATTCAGATGAAGGTTCAAATGCATATTGAGCTGCTGTTTCCAATGTGTCCTTAGGATGTCATCCTAATTGGCAAAGTGGGTGCCCTCTTACCAGAACAAACACAGCACTCCTTTGATGGCTCAAGAAAACATCTACACATAACGGAAACTGAGTCCAGCAATTTCTTTTTAAATAGAGACCTTTGTTTAAATAAAAAACGGCAGGCATACACATGTGGAATTAATGCATACAAAGGCACCTAGACTGGACTAAACACTTTTCATTTTGTGTCTATTTCTTGGATTTCGCTGGAAGTAAAATGTTATTTGTTTTGAAAATTTTTTGCTCATCACTGTGTAATAAGTTCTGTAAAACTGATGGGCCAAGGATCACCAACCACTGTAATGACAGTAGTGACATAAGGACATTAATCACTGGAAAAAGAGAAAGGAGTAGCAAAGTATGAATTATAAAATATAATAAGGGGTAAAGGGGCATTCACAATATCTAAAAAACTGATGGGCAGAGGGTCACCAACCATTGAAATGACCAAAGTGACATTTGGGCAATAATTCCTGGATAAAGGAAAAGGAATACAGGTGTATTACTATAATAAGGGGTAAAGGGACATTCACAACAGATTTAAAACTGAGGGTCACCAGCTGCTCTAACAAATGAAGTGGCATAAGGACATTGTAGCTACGTTTTCCCAAAGTTTCCAAAGTTTAGCAGCTCTAACTCAAAAAATGGGATTCAACAAAGGCCTGACGTGCAGAAATGATTCCACAGACAAAATATCTTCGTTTTTAAGTGTTTAGTTAAGTTTCAAAGTAAAACATCCATCCATCCATCCATTTTCCAACCCGCTGAAACCGAACACAGGGTCACGGGGGTCTGCTGGAGCCAATCCCAGCCAACACAGGGCACAAGGCAGGAACCAATCCTGGGCAGGGTGCCAACCCACCGCAGGACACACACAAACACACCCACACACCAAGCACACACTAGGGCCAATTTAGAATTGCCAGTCCACCTAACCAGCATGTCTTTGGACTGTGGGAGGAAACCGGAGTACCCGGAGGTCAAAGTAAAACAGTTCACACAAAAAGAAAATTAAAATAACAAAAAAAGGAAAAATGTATAATAAGAAAAGTTTAGTTCAAGCTTAATCTTGTTACATCTTAAATTGTAACTAACCACTTATAATTTCTGAACCATTTCAAAACGGTCAGAAAACTGTATGCTTATCCCATTTCTAACTTGAAAATGGGTCTTTCAAGTCCTTGTTTACTGGGACCTGCTCTAAACACAACTAGAGCTTATTATCACACTGTTTCTCAGTTATAGCGAGAAGATTCTATCTCTTACTAACTAATAGGGGGAAAAGACTATACCATTGTCTATGACTATGGAAGAAATTCTATTCTATTCAAATTAAGCAAACATTAATATGAGTGTAACTCAAAACTTTAACTTTCTAAGATTGGCTCTTACATTTCCGGCCCCTAATTGGCTATGCAGGAGCGGAGACAATTACTATACTTTACTTCAATATGAGTCAGTTAACTTTATATTAACTATTGTTTTCAAATCACTAGCAATAACACTGCAAACAAACATTTTAAAAATTTCATATTTCAAACATTGGCTGTTTCTTGAAGCAGGTACAGTTTATTCACGGGTCTGTCCAGTGTGCTGGTTTTGTTTTGCACACAAACTGTTCTAACTGCACCTTTGGCATCTGGCATTGTCTTGATGACTCGACCCATTACCCAGGAATTGCGAGGTGTAGCTTTATCTACAATTAAAACAATGTCCCCTGGTTCAAAATTTCTTCTTGGTGCAAGCCATTTTTGATGTTCTTGAAGTATTGGCAAATACTCTTTTGTCCATCTTTTCCAAAATAAATCAGCCATGTATTTAATTTGTTTCCAGCGTCTTCTTGGGTATGGGTCATTTTCTAAAACGAGTTCAGGTGGCATTTTAGGTTGTTCTACGCAAAGCATAAGAAGCACAACTGGGTGAAGAAGTAGCACCAAAAAGATGTACTGTCATTTTGAATTCTTCAAGGTCTTTACTTAGATTACCTTCAGGCCACCATAAAAAACGTAAAAGATCAGTGTCTCTATCTGGTACTTTAACTTGGTAGAACATTGACTTAATGTCTGCCATTAAGGCTACTGGCTCCTTTCTGAATCTTGTAAGGACACCAATGAGTGTGTTAGTTAGGTCTGGGCCTTTTAATAATTGCTCATTAAGTGAGATCCCCTGGTAGGTGGCAGTACAATCAAAGACCACTCGAATTTTATTTTTCTTTGGATGATACACACCGTGATGTGGAATGTACCACACTTTGCCTTCATTGCAATTTAGGCTTCCTTTGGGTACCTTGATAGCGTAACCATTGTCTATAGTGTCTTTCATGAAGGCTTTATAGTCTCAGTGGAAACCTGAATTTTTGTTCAGTTTTCTTCTGAGTCCAATAGCACGCTGTTCAGCAATATAGCGATTGTTTGGCATTTTCAGTGTTTCATCCTTCAAAGGCAAATTTAAACAATAGTGCCCACCTACCAGTCTCGCAGATTCTGAGGCTATACGATTGAACTTGTTGTCTTCCTGTGACATCTCCTATTTTTCTTCACAGCTGCGCTCTGGAAAATCTGTGTTATACTGTTGCAGCAACATATCCTCAATCTGTTATTGACACACATGATTGATTGTTTGGGCATCTTACCACTTTGTTTTGTGAGGTTGTCTATCTCTTTGTATGGTCCACCAACCACCCATCCAAGTGCAGTCTTCATAGCATGAGGTCCTCCTCCTTGGCTAGGTATGAATCGTGACTGCTTGAAGATTTCTGGTTAGTTGATTCCTATTAAAAGATCAATTTCAGAGTCAATATGAGTTAGACGTACCTCTTTAAGATATGCCCACTTATCAATATCTTCTTGTAGTGGAATATTTTCTCTGTCCACTGGAATGGAAACCTGTGTAAAGACCTTTTGGCAAATCAATATATTCATCATCATTGAGACCACAGACTTGTAAATCAGATAAGACAGAACTTTGAGTTAGCACTTTTGAATCATCATCATAGTTATTCATAGTTTTGAGAAATACTTGTGTTCTTCTTCCTTGAAGGCTTAATTGTCTCTGGAGCCTTTTGGTGCAAATTGTTACTGTACTGCCAAGGTCTATAAAGGCATATGTTTCTACATACCTTTCGCTCTTCTTAGATTTTATCTTAACAGGAACTACTTGTAGTGCACATTCTTCTCCGGCCCCAGTAAAGTTACGTTCCAGTCTCTATTTCATTTTCAGTAGATGTTGCCACACTGGCTGTAGCTTTAGATGTTACTTCACTCTCTTTTTTGATATGCAGGATGTCTGGGTGCTGAAAAGAACATGTCTGACATTTCATTCTTTCTTTATAGTTCTTACCAAGGTGCCCCTGTTTGAGACAGCGAAAACATAAACCTTTAGATTTTAAAAAGTCAATTCTTTCTTTATGTGGCAGCTCTTTGATTTTACTACTTTCAGCAAGAGTATGCTGGTCATTGCAGAATACACAAGGCCTTTTAAATGCACAGGTATCATCAACAGTCTTTTTGACAGAGATTTCTTGAGTCTCGGTTTCGGCAGAATCAGATATGCTTGTAGTGAAAATACTTCCCGATCGATGGCCACTCTTTAGCGGAAGCCTACTACCCTTGTCGATCTTTTCTTTTTTCTCTATACAAGTGTAGTCTTGTAAAATGGGACTGTGTACAGGGTGTAGCAGCATTCCAGCTTTGCGACGCAAAAAGTTAATTAATTCAGGTATGCCTGCCTTCTTTTCCTTTTCTTGAAGCTTGTAAGCATACCTCGCCCATTCATTTCTCACAGGAAATGGAAGTTTCTTAAGCACAACACGTACATTATGATTGTCATTGAATTCTCCATCATTCCCTGAATCATTCATAGTGTTCATGCAGATTGCGAGGAAGTTAGCATAATCTCTTAGAGCCTCCCCTTCGTTTTGCTTAATCTGAGGCCATTTTAGTACTTTATCGAGATATGCGTCTGCTACGAATAACTCATTGCCATAATACCTTTCAAGCAACTTTCTTGCTTCTAAATAGCCTTCGTCTGGTAACATTCGTGAGCAGCCTTTAATCATTTCCTGAGGCGAACCTCTGGTATACTGGATCAGAAAATCTAATTTATCTTGTGAGTCTGCTAATACATCACTCACAGCGTGATCAAAGGCTCTGATGAAATTTGCGTAGGCAAGTGGGTCACCTGAAGTAAAGGGACCTGTCTGTGTGGTACTTCGCCACGCGGAGCTGGAGGTGGTGGAGTAGTAGCTTGGTTTTGTTGAGTTAACAATTTAACCATTGCAATGATTGCTTTCTGATATTCGGCTTGATTTTTTTGGCTTTCAGCTTGATTCTGCATGAGCATGTCAACAAGATCTTGTTTGTAAGTCTGCGAACGGGCCCCTGAAATAATTACTGGTCGTTCCTGCCTTTCCGACTCGAGTTCTTCTAACCTTTGTAGGATTCTATTAAGTTCTGAGCGTTCAAGTGTGACTGTCGAAGAGGGTGATGATGCTGCTGCAGCGCTTTTCTGGGCTAAAGAGTCGCATTTAATATCCAAAGCGCGCTTTAACTGCGGAGAAGCCTTTCCTACCTTTGACTTTGAGCGAACCCGTTCTTGCAATTGCATCTCTTCGAATTGATTAACTATAGCTGTTCGTCGGATGCGTGTGTTAACCGGCTATTTGCATCTTTCAGCCATAGCGCTGTAACATTAATAAATTCGTTCCAACTCTTAGAGCTTTCTGTGAATGTCATTTTTTGTTTCTTAATTGCGCTTTCGCTTTCTTTACTTAGCGCAGATAGTAATCTTTTATTCAACTCCTTAATCTGACTGTGCGTATCACGAAAGATTCCAAGCTTTTGTGCTACTTCTACAAGATTTTCTTTAGAATCTTTAAGGCTGTCGATTTCAGTCATAAGCACAGAAAGCTGACCTTTCCTTCTACTTATATGATATTTAAGATCTCCGATTACATTCTCTGGCTTTGAATCCATACTCCAATCACTACTAACTTCACTTGAGTTATGCTTAGACATTGCCATGACAACAGCTCAAAAGATTGACAGCTGGCTTTCCTGACAGCAGCTTCGTCACAATCAGGATGTTCCAACAAAACAAATCACTTCCTTACAGCAAGGCTTCAAAGTCTCCGGTAAAAACACAAGCGATAATCCACAATGTCCTTTATAATATCAGTCTCTTAAAATCTTCTTAAGTTCAGGCAGGGCGACCTTGCTTTCATTTACGACCATGCAGAGATAGAAGGTAAGAGCACAGTACCTCGGAATGACTCCGTTTTTTTTCTTTGGTTGACGAGTTCAGGAGCAGAAGCGTCCTCTGTCCTCAGATGGTAGACACCAGTTTCAAGGCCTTAAGATGGCAAGTTTTCTGACGAAAATGTAGCTGCGTTTTCCCAAAGTTTCCAAAGTTCAGCAGCTCTAACTCAAAAAATGGGATTCAACAAAGGCCAGACGCGCAGAAATGATTCCACAGACAAAATATCTTCGTTTTTAAGTGTTTAGTTAAGTTTCAAAGTAAAACAGTTCACACAAAAAGAAAATTAAAACAACAAAAAAAAGGAAAAATTTATAATAAGAAAAGTTTAGTTCAAGCTTAATCTTGTTATATCTTAAATCGTAACTAACCACTTATAATTTCTGAACCATTTCAAAACGGTCAGAAAACTGTATGCTTATCCCATTTCTAACTTGAAAATGGGTCTTTCAAATCCCTGTTTACTGGGACCTGTTCTAAACACAACAAGAGCTTATTATCACACTGTTTTCCATTTATAGAAAGAACGTTCTATCTCTTACTAACGTTTAGGGGGAAAAGACTATACCATTGTCTATGACTATGGAAGAAATTATATTCTATTCAAATTAAGCAAACATTAATATGAGTTTAACTCAAAACTTTAACTTTCTAAGATTGGCTCTTATAGACATTAATCACTGGAAAAAGAGAAAGGAGTAGCAAAGAATGAATTATAAAATATAATAAGGGGTAAAGAAGCATTCACAATATCTAAAAAACTGATCAGCAGAGGGTCACCAACCACTGTAATGACAGTAGTGACATTTGGGCAATGATTCCTGGATAAAGGAAAAGAAATACAGGTGTATTACTATAATAAGGGGTAAAGGGACATTCACAACAGATTTTAAACTGATAGGCAGGGGGTCACCAACCACTGTAACAGAAGTGACTTAAGAACATTAATCACTGGAAAAAGAGAAAGGAGTAGCAAAGTATGAATTATAAAATATAATAATAAGCAGTAAAGGGGCATTGACAATAGCTAAGAAACTGATGGGAAGAGAGTCACCAACCACTGTAATGACAGTAGTGACATAAGGGAATTAACTACTGGATAAGGTAAAAGGAGTACAAATGTATTAATTATAGAATATAACAAGGGGTAAAAGGGCATTAACCACAGCTATAGAACCTATGAGTAGAGAGTCACCAACCACGTAACGGCAGAAGTGACTTAAGAACATTAACTAATGGATAAAGACAAAAAGGGTGCAGGCACAATAAATAAATATTGGGATAAATCTGAGTAGCAAAGGGGTAATAATAAATGCTATATAACTGTAATAACAAAAATTACATAAGGATGTTTGCTGCTGGATTATAGGAAAGGAACATGTTATAGAAGTGATGGGCAGAGGGGCACTAACTACAGGAACAATACCCAGATGGTAGGAGGGCACAGACTACAGGAATCTACTATACAGGGTCTGTGTGTGTGTGTGTGTGCGTGTGTCTGTGTGTGTGTGAGATCGTCTGATTCAGACATCAGAAAACATTAACTGTGAACAACGCCGATCGCTAAACCAAAAGCCACCCAGAATACTCACTCCTTGACACTTCTGATTTTCAGTAAACTTTTCTAAGACTGTCTACTTTATTTTCTATTATATTTGTTTTATTTGTTATTGTGATACATTAATTAATACCACATTGCTTTTGCTTTCTATACTTTGTCTTTTGCCTAGAATGACTGAATAATAAATATGGGTACCAAGTGTGAGTCTGATGCTATATTTCTGGCTCACTTAGGTTATCAAAACTATTAAGGTTGCTCCTCAATAATTAGAACAATGGCGGTAAAAGCAAAACATACGTTTGGTTAGCAAGTAGTAAGAGCTGCGCTTTTCTGTGTGTCACGACGACACCTGCATGTTTGTCAGAGTTGGTGACAGTGAATCCCTGTATCGAGACCCAGAATATTGAGGAGTGACTGGCAAATGGCACCACGCGAGACTTTGTCTGAATAGGATCACTATGTGTACAGTAGTGGCCAAAAGTTTAAGCAGTGACACCAATGTTGCTGCTTCAGTATTTTCAGATTTATTTTTTTACATGTTTCTATGGTATACTGAAGAACAATTATAAACACCTTGAGTGTAGCATAGGCACGTCACTCAATCAGCTTGGGGAGGCAAAATTATCGTAGTATGGAAACGGGGGGGGGGCCCAGGGGCTCAAGATTTTATGGTGGCGGGGCTGCAGAGGGTCACCAGCTTCTGTAATCTCACAGAGTTGGCATAAGGGCATCAAGCACTGGAACAAGATGTAAAGTGTGTAGGGGCAATAAATACTGGGCAGAGGGGCACATATCACTGATATATCACTGAGGACCACAGGAGCACTGGTTGTTACAATAAAACTAAAATGGCAGGAGGGCATCAACTGCAGGAATAAAGACAAATAGTAGAGGGGCATTAAACACTGGAATAAAGTGGAGTGGGAAATGGAAATCAACTGGAGGAATAATAATAAGGGACACGAAACATTAACAGCTGGTAAAGTACTACGACTCCAAAAAAGTATTCAGACTCCTTCATTTTATTTTTCTCATTTTGTTATGTTTCAGCCTTATGCTAAAATCCTTTACATTCATTTGTCAAAAACACTCAATACCCAGAATGACAAGGTGAAAACAGAATTTTAGGAATTTTTCAAATGGAAGAAGTGTGGAACAACTACACCTCTTCCTCCAGCCTGGCCACTTGGCCAAAACTGAGCAATTGGGGGAAGAAGGCCATAGTAAGAGAAGTGACCAAGAACCTGATGGTCATTCTGGCTAAGCTCCAGGGAACCCAAGTAGAGATAGGAGAGTCTTCCAAAAGAACAACCATCAATGCAACCCTTAGGGTGGAGCAGTCAGACAAAATAAGAAAGTCCACTTGAAAGCCCCCATCGATGAATTCAAGATAGAACTCTCTGGCCTCATTTACTTGAGCAATATCACTGCAACAATAATCCAAGGTGGTGGCAGCAACATGATGTGGAGCTGAGGACTGAGAGAAACTGGTCAGGATTAGGGGAAAGTGTAGAGATACACTCATTGAAGTCCTTCTCCAAGTCTCTCTGCACCTCAGAGTGTTGAACAAGGCAGTGATGCTAAGCACAATGCAAAGACAACATAGGAGGGACTAACTCTATGTATGTCCTTGAGTGGCCCAGCCAAGCCCCCCAAATTGAACCCAATCAAACATCTCTGGAGAGACCTGAACACTGCGCTCCACCGATGGTCTCCATCCAACCTGAAAGAGCTTAAGAAGACCTGTAGAGAGGAATGGCGGAAAAATCATCACATCGTGGTGTGTCAGATGAATGAAGACTCCTAAGGGGCTTCAACTACATCCTGAGTTAAGAGTCTGAATACTCGTGTCAATAGGGTGGGGTGGTTATATTTATAAAGGAAGATATCTTTTGTTTTTGATCTGTTATTCTCTTCCTATTTTTGAAATCAAATTAAAAAAATTGACAAAAACATGCAAAAATTTCTAAAATTTTGTTTTCACTTTGTCGTTCTGGGATATAAAGTGTTGCTTGTGAATTTCCCCTTGGGATTAATAAAGTATCTATCTATCTATCTATCTATCTATCTATCTATCTATCTATCTATCTATCTATCTATCTATCTATCTATCTATCTATCTATCTATCTATCTATCTATAATGAAGAGAAAAATGAATTTACATGATTTTAGCACAAGGCCGCGACGTAACAAAACGTGTAAAAAGTGAATGGGTCTGAAGACTTTCTAAAGGGGCCATAAAAGTGATGGGTGGGGGGCACTAACTACTTAATAGCACAAAAATGATAAGTCAAAAGGGGCAGAGGGGCATTAACTACAGCATCATAACAGGTGCCATTATCAACTGTCATAAAAGGATCTTCCTAATGTAATTATATTCAGGTGGCATAAGGACATCACTTATTGGAGTAAGACAAAGGTGTGCAGGGGCATTAAGTGGGATGGGAAAACTGAATAATGGGGGGGGGGGCACTAGCAAATGTTTAAGCCTCAGGAGCAGAGGACTGCTAACTACCATATGACAAAAGGCTAGAGGGGCATTAAACACTGTCATTTGCCTTTTGGGACAAAGGAACAAAGGTGACGTAAGAATATTAACTTCTGGAAAAAGACAAAGAGGTGCAAGGGCAGATAAAAGTGGTGGATGGGGGGCACTAACTACTGTAATCCTGAGGAAGCATAAGGACATCAACATCTGGAATAAGACAGAAAGGCAGAGTAACATCACTATTTTAGTAAGCCTGGGGAACCCTGGGACATTTACCACCGGGCCGTGCTTCAAGTGCCAAGTGTGCCACCCACAAGGGTTTATGTAGACCACTGTGATTCCTATAATTTGACCAGCACCTGCAGCTCCCACCCGCACGATGCATCTCCGTTGAAGCAGCTTACTATCCAGAAATGAGACGCAAGTTCTCAAAAGTGAGAAGCTCTTTGTGCTGACACTGAGAAACCACAAAAAATGCTTTCACCTAAGTGAGCCTCGCGTATCCTGTGTGCTGGCGCCTTGTCTGACTGTGGGTGCTACAAAAGCAGAAGCTGCCACACTCAACACCTCCACATGCAAATAGGATCACCCAGAGTGACTAAGAGTGAAGAGCATGGAACTCATTTTCAAAACAGAACAGAAACAAAATTAAAACATTCTAGATAAATGGACAATGCAAAGGACTGCAGTGATCATGACTCAGTTACACTTCAAAACAAGTTCAACTAAAGTAGTTAGAAATACTCAACAGATCAGTGCAGCAGACTCCGAGGCTGACAGCTCGACTGCAGAATGAAGGCCGGCTGTGCTGCTTCTCTTGTGTTTGCCTTTTGCCAAATGGAATGGAAGTGAAGAGAAGATGGCTGAGGTGTGACAGGTCAGATAAGAACTTCACGGCCTCACGTTTGAGTCTGGAAGGTTGGAGTGAAGACTTTCACCTCTCATGATCTCTCACACATCACTGATGGGCCGCTGCCCAGTGCTTGGCTGGATGGGCACAGTTACTCATGTAACTTTGTAAAGCAAAATGTTTAAGTGTAACGCATTGTTAACAAGTTCCAGATCGATGCATTGTTCCTTCGCTCAAGTTTTTGGTATTAACTGTTACCTCTTCTGTACACTGTATATCATCCATATTCCGTAACAAACTCAGGGTACAAATAACTTGTATCACAAAATGAAATTGGATGACCATTAAGTCACAGTGCAGTCTGTATGGAACTGTGCCACACTGAATAGTAACATACTGTGTTTGGGGCTTAAGTTTGGCCAAATCAAACTTTCTCAGCGCCACAGTAAGGGACTCACAGAAGGCCTGAGAAGAAGCTGCTATTTCTGAAAAAGCTCTGTCCATAATTTTCTAAACCACATTTTACAGTTAATGAACATAGCATTATAATTGGTCAGAGTATGGACAGAGTGAGGAACTCTGATTGGTGGATAGCTAAAGCCACCAGCCAATCGGACTGAAAGGAGTGGCCTGACATGCTAAGTGATCTGTAATAGGAAATAAATAGTGAAGAAGTTCTATAGATAGATAGATACAGTAGATGTGAAAGGCATTATATGATAGATAGATAGATAGATAGATAGATAGATAGATAGATAGATAGATAGATAGATAGATAGATAGATAGATAGATAGATAGATGTGAAAGGCACTATATAATAGATAGATAGATAGATAGATAGATAGATAGATAGATAGATAGATAGATAGATAGAAAGATAGATGTGAAAGGCACTATATAATAGATAGATAGATAGATAGATAGATAGATAGATAGATAGATAGATAGATAGATAGATAGATAGATAGATAGATAGATAGATAGATAGATAGATAGAAAGATAGATAGATAGATAGATAGATGTGAAAGGCTCTATATTACAGGTAGATTTTCACACACATGTACTTAAGGAGCATCTTCAGGGCTCTGCTGAGGTAAGCTGTTCCACCCCAGGATGAGAAGGGGCACTGTCGCTAATTACCTTTTCTTTTATCCCCACAGCTCTGTGTATCTGTATGTCAATCAATCCAGTTGCTATGTCTCTGTCATTTCAAAAGATGGCACACCACAAATATTTGCAGTAATAAAATGCATTGCATTGGTCATTCCAACAGTTGGCACATTGCATCCATTTGTCGTAATGCATTTTATTACTACAATTGTTTATGATATTCCATCTGTTAGAATGCAAATGCATTGCATTTCATTATTACATGCATTAAAAAATATATTCCAATAAATGGTGCAATGCAAATGTTAATTTTAAGATGTATATTGATTATTTAGATATCAACCCATCTTAGATGGGTAGCGCAGCTAGTTAATGTACAGTATACTTTGTCAGCTGACCATAAGTGGCCATTCGTTCAGGGCCTTGACAGAGGGAACTAGTAAGGCAGAGCTCTTCTACTCAGTACACTTTGTGCTTTAAGAAAGAACGTGGCGGTGGCTGTTATTTGTGTTTATTTCATTTACCCATGAGAATTAAAAGAGGACTGCTGGGCTGATACCCCAGCCCTTGAACCCTTGTTCAAGCTACTATTGACAACTTAACATTTTTTTCCAACTAAAGCAGTGTTGTCATGTGAAGTGTATCTATTATCATCTCTCATCCTCTCCCATTCACCTTCTTTCTTTTACAAAACTTGCATTACACAAGCAATGTGTATCACCAGCGCTCATATCAAGACCTGTAGTGTGAAGAGTGAGAGCAGGTGTGGGGATTCTTGAAAATATCTGACATAATATCTAAATTATTTTGTGAATGTAGTGAGAAGTCAAGCAAAATGACACCTTTTATTGGCTAACTAAAAAAGATTACAATATACAGACTTTTGAGGCATCTCAGGCCCCTTCTTCAGGCAGATGTAATCGTTGTGAATTCTACAAAGAGAAATACCATTCTGAGATGGCACATGCTAGGAAGCTCTACAGATTCACTCACACATTTCCTGAAGCAATAACGAAGTATAAAGGGCAAGGCAGCCATGAGATACCAGTTCATCACTGGCACACTTCACTCTTACTGGGCATGCTTAGAACGTGGGTGCTATCTGGCATTCTTTGTAAGCCAACAGAGAGAACAGGCAGACTCCACCCAACCAGTGACTGGACAGAGATTCCTTCTCAGATTCATTACTCTCCTTTTTTACAATCCTTTCTGTCCTAAAGTGCGGTGACCTTGCAGTTTCAGCAGTGTATTGTCCAGCCTCAGACATGCTTCTTTCGCTTTATCTCTTCAGCTGCCCTCCTATCTGGGTCCAAGTGGTGCTCCAATGTCCATCTTAGGGCTTTTTCAACTGTGGCTGCAGTTACCAGACAGCATCAAAAATAAACAAATAACACCAAGAAATGTCAAAGTTCTCGAGCAGGGTTAATCACGTAGGGTTTGAAGCCACCACGTTCTCATGCTCTCCGGGGTAAATGATGAGTTCGTCCTGGTCCCTGCTGACCTCAGTCACTCCCCGATGTTAGATCGCAGCTAGCAAGCACCTTTCCATGTCCATCTCACCTCCAGATCTCAGGGTCTTACTGCTGTGGTACCTTTATATATTGCTGAAGTCCCCTGCTTGTCCAGTAAGCCTCATTGTCCCAGATCTGTCATTGTCACCTAAGTGATTCCCACGGGAAATTCAGCTGCAGGCTTTTTCCCACGGCACAGGCTGCCCTTTCTTTCACACATTGCCTGACACCTTTTCTGACAGTTGAACAACCAGATTTGAATATTTCCCACAACACCCACTGCCAACACGTTCTATGACGTCGCTCGTGAGGTGCTCTGTAATGCTTTCTCATAACCAAGTTCACTTTTATTTTATATGTATGGAGACAGTGGTAGACACTGATGCTTCATGGTCCCAGCCTCCCGGACTGGCCCTCCACTCAGGTTATGGTTCATGCCTTGTGCCTGAAGCTGATGGAGGAGGGTCTACCCTCCTACAAGCCTCAACGGGATTAAACAGATTACAGAATGTCCACTTGTTTGATTAGTCTGACATCTCAGATCCCATACTGGTCCACTTTAATATTAATACAGAAATGAATCAAGACAAGACCACTTTGGATATAGCATGCCACTCTAAGCTGAAAAGGACCACTGGAGTGGAATGGTCTCTCAGGAACAATCCAAACGGGAGAAAAGTGGGAGTTGGCCAAGCTGGCTAACCCACTAATCAAACCCGACTTCTGAAGGCCAAGGGATGTCTGCAGAGATATCTGATCTCTCCTTCACAAGCAGGAGGCTAGACAGAGCCCCGCACTTAGGCCCTGGCTCTTATTCAGTTGTCTTCTGCGCCGAGTCTCCCCCTACCAGTGTCATCACTACCAAGCGACAGATAATTCAGCAAATATCGCTGTCACATGCAGTTTGTAAAATGGAAGGATGATCACATAGGATGTCACAGTACCCCACTACTGGCCAGTATCGCCCTCTAGTGGCAGGCATATTGACTAACTCTATAGGACTTAAAGAATCCATCCATCCATCCATCCATCAATCCATCCATTGTCTCCCGCTTATCCGAGGTCAGGTCGCGGGGGCAGCAGCTTGAGCAGAGATGCCCAGACTTCCCTCTCCCCGGCCACTTCTTCTAGCTCTTCCGGGAGAATCCCAAGGCGTTCCCAGGCCAGTCGAGAGACATAGTCCCTCCAACGTGTCCTGGGTCTTCCCCGGGGCCTCCTCCCGGTTAGACGTGCCCAGAACACCTCACCAGGGAGGCGTCCAGGAGGCATCCTGATCAGATGCCCGAGCCACCTCATCTGACTCCTCTCAATGCGGAGGAGCAGCGGCTCTACTCTGAGCCCCTCCCGGATGACTGAGCTTCTCACCCTATCTTTAAGGGAAAGCCCACACACCCTGCGGAGGAAACTCATTTCAGCCGCTTGTATTCGCGATCTCGTGCTTTCGGTCACTACCCATAGCTCATGACCATAGGTGAGGGTAGGAACATAGATCGACTGGTAAATTGAGAGCTGAGCCTTGCGGCTCAGCTCCTTTTTCACCACGACAGACCGATGCAGCGCCCGCATTACTGTGAATGCCGCACCGATCCGCCTGTCGATCTCACGCTCCATTCTTCCCTCACTCGTGAACAAGACCCCGAGATACTTGAACTCCTCTACTTGGGGCAGGATCTCGCTGCCAACCCTAAGAGGGCACTCCACCCTTTTCCGGCTGAGGACCATGGTCTCGGATTTGGAGGTGCTGATTCTCATCCCAGCCGCTTCACACTCGGCTGCGAACCGATCCAGAGAGAGCTGAAGATCACGGCCTGATGAAGCAAACAGGACAACATCATCTGCAAAAAGCAGTGACCCAATCCTGAGCCCACCAAACTGGACCCCCTCAACGCCCTGGCTGCGCCTAGAAATTCTGTCCATAAAAGTTATGAACAGAATCGATGACAAAGGGCAGCCCTGGCGGAGTCCAGCTCTCACTGGAAACGGGTTCGACTTACTGCCGGTAATGCGGACCAGGCTCTGGCAACGATCGTACAGGGACTGAACCGCCCTTATCAAGGGGGCCGGTACCCCATACTCTCGGAGTACCCCCCACAGGATTCCCCGAGGGACACGGTCGAATGCCTTTTCCAAGTCCACAAAACACATGTAGACTGGTTGGGCAAACTCCCATGCACCCTCCAGGACCCTGCTAAGGGTATAGAGCTGGTCCACTGTTCCGCGACCAGGACAAAAACCACACTGTTCCTCCTGAATCCGAGGCTCGACTATCCGACGGACCCTCCTCTCCAGGACCCCTGAATAGACTTTTCCAGGGAGGCTGAGGAGTGTGATCCCTCTGTAGTTGGAACACACCCTCCGGTCCCCTTTCTTAAAGAGTGGGACCACCACCCTGGTCTGCCAATACAGAGGCACTGTCCCTGATGTCCATGCGATGTTGCAGAGGCGTGTCAACCAAGACAGTCCTACAACATCCAGAGCCTTGAGGAACTCCGGGCGTATCTCATCCACCCCCGGGGCCCTGCCACCAAGGAGTTTTTTGACCACCTCGGTGACCTCAGTCCTAGAGATGGGGGAGCCCACCTCTGAGTCCCCAGGCTCTGCTTCCTCATTGGAAGGCATGTTAATGGGATTGAGTAGGTCTTCGAAGTACTCCCCCCACCGACCCACAACGTCCCGAGTCGAGGTCAGCAGCGCACCATCCCCACCATATACAGTGTTGACACTGCACTGCTTCCCCCTCCTGAGACGCCGGATGGTGGACCAGAATCTCCTCGAAGCCATCCGAAAGTCGTTCTCCATGGCCTCCCCAAACTCCTCCCACGCCCATGTTTTTGCCTCAGCAACCACCAAAGCCGCATTCCACTTGGCCTGCCGGTACCTATCAGCTGCCTCCAGAGTCCCACAGGACAAAAGGGACCGGTAGGACTCCTTCTTCAGCTTGACAGCATCCTTCACCGCTGGTGTCCACCAACGGGTTCGGGGATTGCCGCCACGACAGGCACCAACCACCTTACGGCCACAGCTCCGGTCAGCTGCCTCAACAATAGAGGCACGGAACATGGCCCATTCGGACTCAATGTCCCCCACCTCCCTCGGGACGTGGTCGAAGTTCTGCCGGAGGTGGGAGTTGAAGCTACTTCTGACAGGGGGCTCTGCCAGACGTTCCCAGCAGACCCTCACAACACGTTTGGGCCTACCACACTTGACCGGCATCCTCCCCCACCATCGAAGCCAACTCACCACCAGGTGGTGATCAGTTGACAGCTCCGCCCCTCTCTTCACCCGAGTGTCCAAGACATGTGGCCGTAAGTCCAACGACACGACCACAAAGTCGATCATCGAACTGAGGCCTAGGGTGTCCTGGTGCCAAGTGCACATATGAACACCCCTATGCTTGAACATGGTGTTTGTTATGGACAATCCGTGACGAGCACAGAAGTCCAATAACAAAACACCGCTCGGGTTCAGATCGGGGGGGCCATTCCTCCCAATCACGCCCTTCCAGGTCTCACTGTCATTGCCCACGTGAGCATTGAAGTCTCCTAGCAGAACGAGGGAGTCCCCAGAAGGTATGCCCTCTAGCACCCCCTCCAAGGACTCCAAAAAGGGTGGGTACTCTGAACTGCTGTTCGGTGCATACGCACAAACAACAGTTAGGACCCGTCCCCCCACCCGAAGGCGAAGGGAGGCTACCCTCTCGTCCACCAGGGTAAACCCCAATGTACAGGCTCCAAGTCGGGGGGCAATAAGTATACCCACACCCGCTCGGCGCCTCTCACCGGAGGCAACTCCAGAGTGGTACAGAGTCCAGCCCCTCTCAAGGAGATTGGTTCCAGAGTCCAAGCTATGCGTCGAGGTGAGCCCGACTATATCTAGTCGGAACCTCTCAACCTCACGCACAAGCTCAGGCTCGTTCCCCTTCAGAGAGATGACATTTCACGTCCCAAGAGCCAGCTTCTGTAGCCGAGGATCGGACCGCCAAGGTCCCCACCTTCGGCCACCACCCAACTCACACTGCACCCGACCTCCTTGGCCCCTCCCATAGGTGGTGAGCCCATGGGAAGGGGGACCCACGTTGCCTCTTCGGGCTGTGCCCGGCCGAGCCCCATGGGAGCAGGCCCGGCCACCAGGCGCTCGCCATCGAGCCCCACCTCCAGGCCTGGCTCCAGAGTGGGGCCCCGGTGACCAGCGTCCGGGCGAGGGAAAACGCCGTCCAAAATTGTTTTCCATCATAGGAGGTTTGTTTAACCGCTCTTTGTCTCATCCCTCACCTAGGACCAGTTTGCCTTGGGTGGCCCTACCAGGGGCATAAAGCCCCGGACAACAGAGCTCCTGGGATCATTGGGACACACAAACCCCTCCACCACGATAAGGTGGCGGTTAAAGGAGGGGTGGAGGCACCGCTGAGACTGATTTGTAACTCATTTTGGATGATAGGCCTTGTAGATAGTAGCACAAAGTGCTCCAGTAGGTTTAATTACACAGGCTTTGGTACTTAATGCCAATAGGGTGGGGCTGGTTTGCCAAGAAGAAGTATTCTCACACCTCTTACCTGAGGGTCCGCCTGGGAGTAGTGGAAGTCAGGGCTATCAACATGGCATGAAGCTGCCACATTGCACACTTAAAGAAAGAATGATGGAAAGGCACTAGATGACAGAAGAGTTTCTCTACCGACAAGAGAGGCCTGGCAGCAGGTGCCCTTGCACATCATTCACTTAAGCAGGTCCATCAGAGCTCACCACACACCTGCCATGCAGCTGAAGTATAAGCCCTCACCCGAGATATCAGCTGCCATGGCAGTTATCTAACCTCTGATGTATATTATCACTGACTTGCTTTTTCCCTAAGAAGGAGCAGAATAACAGAAAGAGATAATAAACCACATAACCAACCTGAAGAGCGGAGTTAAAAAAGATAAGAATAAACAATACGTGATGGTAAGTTTAAGATCTTCATACGGAAACTGAGGAGGCCACATTCTGGGCTCCGTTTGCACATTCTTCTCAAGTCTGCTTGAATACTTCTGCAGAGTATTCTGCAGAGTTTCTCTCGTATTGCAAAGACGTGTGTGTTACAGAAAGTGGTCACTCTAGACTGGTCCAGTGTGAGTGAGTCTTCTGGTGGACTGACGCCCTGTCCATAAGGTTCAGCCCTGGCAATCGTGAACTGGATTTAGTCAGGATAAATAAAGGAATGAATATGGAGAATGATAAAGCAATGAAATATACACGGAGAGAAAAAATTAATGGGCTTGATCCATCTGTAAAATGTATCAGTTCATCCATCCATCTGTGAACCCACTTAATCCAATAAAGGGTTCCTGAAGCTGCAGCCTACTCTGGTGACAATAGGCACAGGGCACAATCTAACCTTGGATGAGGTGCCAGTCCTTCAGTGTGTAGGGCACACTCAAACACACACTCCGTCAGCCAAACGAGGGCCAATTCAGAGTCATCATATACATGTTAACACCACAGCTTACACCAACATCCTTATTCTCGATTTGACCAAAAGTGGGCTTCTAGCTGAAAATTTCATTTCAGCTTTCTGGTAAGTTCAAGCAGAGCCCTACCTGAGTTTGTAAGAAATGACAGGATGGCACAGATTTATATATTTAAATTTGAACAGACGGGAGCCTACAGCTGATGTTGCTTCACGGCTCTGGGGACTTTATATTATATTATATTATATTATATTATATTATATTATATTATATTATATTATATTATATTATATTATATCTGCGGTGGGCTGGTGCCCTGCCTGGGGTTTGTTTCCTGCCTTGCACCCTGTGTTGGCTGGGATTGGCTCCAGCAGACCCCCGTGACCCTGTAGTTAGGATATAGCGGGTTGGATAATGGATGGATGGATTATATTATATTATATTATATTATACTAGCAAAATACCCGCGCTTCGCAGCGGAGAAGTAGTGTGTTAAAGAGGTTATGAAAAAGTAAAGGAAACATTTTAAAAATAACGTAACATGATTGTCAATGTAATTGTGTTGTCATTGTTATGAGTGTTGCTGTCATATATATATATACATATACACATATACACACACATATAAAAACACATATACAGATATATTATATATACATATACACATATATTTTTTATATATATATATATATATATATACACATACATACATACATACATACACACATAGATGCACTTACAATAACATAGAAATCAATATAAACAACATTAACATCATTATCATATGAGAATATGAAGTAGCATATAAGAAGCACATTTCATATAAATATAAATAATTAAACAGTAAAATCTTCTTCTATAATTTGCTACCGTGGCTTTTCGTTGGTCTGTCCAGGATTTTAAATCACCTGTAGCTTGCGAACCGTTTCACCTATTGACTTGAAATCTGGTACACATATAATACGTCACGTCTGCTATCCGCTTTATGGGTGATGATTGTATTACTCTTTTTATGTTTATTTTATTTTAGAATCAACTCCTATCTGTGCACACCAGGGCAGCCGTGGGCAGATGCGTATGGTGTATTCACTCCATGTTATCGTGCATTGCGCTGTCACTGGTATTTTGATAAAAGAATTTGAACAATATATAAGAAGCGTATAAATTATTAAACAGTAAAACATTAACATTTAAGAAGTAAAGTTACATTGAGTACTACTGCAGTGCCTTCGGGTATACCTCATTTTTTGTTTGCCCATTACATGCTTAAATGTATACATTTTTTGGTGTACCTATCCGAGAACACGCGACATATAACCGAGCGTGGGAGAAGCATGGATTTTAAACACGCGTTGAGTTCATCTGCTGGTCTCCCTCGTGGAATAACTGGTAATGTTTGACTAAAATGTACAGCGAGTAAAACGACATTAGCTCCTTTTTTTTTTTTTACGATCTCTGAGATGTTGCTTTTTTCGGTTCAAGGCTTCATAAGCTCTTTTATGTGCCATGGTGTACTTAATAAGTACTAATTATCCCAAACCATCATCCTTGAATGTTGCAAGACTTTCGCCTTGTATGTAGATCGGGGTAATTACATTCATTGCATTCCTAGTCTGAATCACAATCTGATTGTATGGGTGGTTACCTGGCACTGTAGGGTTGCCACCCGTCCTTAAAATACGGAATCGTGCCGCGTTTGAGAATGAAATTGCGCGTCCCGTTTTGAATCAATACTGGACGGGATTTATCCCGTATTTTTTTTATCATTTTTTTTTTAAAGCAGCGTGTCATGCAAATCATCCCACACGCATTTTATGAAGATGCCTCCTTTCCTACTTTTGATTGGGTAATACTTGATGTCATCGTTAGTTTGATTGGTCTTTTTAACTGTCCAGTGAGGAGGGCGTGTCCTTTAAGTAGAGTCTGCAAAGTGTTGGCACTGAGATGTGGCATCAGCGCCATAGTTGAAGCCCCTAACGTTGCGGTCAGCAAGTCGGCTAACATCCGCCATGTGCCGTCTTTCAGTTGCGAGAAGCAGATCATAGAATGGTTGAAACTGTTGCCCTTAACGTTGCGCCACGGCGTGTGGTTCGTTTATACCTCATGTCTTCTCATTAAACTTTTATCTCGCGAATATGTTATTGCAATCCGCAGCGGGAGCGTTTCTATAAACTTAATTTAAAGTTACGTTTTACACCGTGCTTTGTTTCCCTTATGAACATGCTTGTATGCTTCACTCGCTCCGTTCTCAATTGTTTAATTAATTTTTTGCTCTTCGCTGTTTCCGGCTCTTCCTCCATTTCCCCCTACTTCGTTCTTTTATCTCGCGAATATGTTATTGCAATCCTTAACGGGAGCGTTTCAATAAACTGATTGAAAATAGTTTTGCATTTACCTTTTTAGTAAAAGGCGAGCTTTTAAGCCTGAGAAATCACCCTGTAAATGCACACGTTTTAATTGCACATGTGTTTAATATGTATGCTTACACAGTATTAAAAGACAGTCAAAAATTAACGTCATTTACCTTCGTTCCCGCGTGTGACTCGTGCTGTAAATCTCTTCCTTGTTTTTAGTTCACGTGATTACGTAGGAGGCGTGATGACGCAATACGTGACTCCGCCTCCTCCATTACAGTGTATGGACAAAAAATATGTTCCAGTTATGACCATTACGCTTTGAATTTCGAAATGAAGCCTGCCTAACTTTTGTAAGTAAGCTGTAAGGAATGAGCCTGCCAAATTTCAGCCTTCCACCTACACGGGAAGTTGGAGAAATAGTGATGAGTCAGTCAGTCAGTCAGTCAGTGAGTGAGTCAGTCAGTGAGGGCTTTGCCTTTTATTATTATAGATTATATTATATTATATTATATTATATTATATTATATTATATTATATTATATTATATTATATTATATTAGGTTTCTAGTAATTGACTGGCATTCTATCTAGTGTTGTTTCCTGCCTTATGCCCAGTGTTACAGGCATGGGCTCCAGCCACCAGGATCCTGATTTAGATTAGGCAGGTTTCAAAATATTAGCAATTTTTATTTCATATTAACAATCACACTACATGTTGAAGACAGGTAATTGTGTCATTTACAAACTTTTGTTATTTCCTGTCCTGTGTGTACCTTCTCCTCTGTATTTGCATGTGTCTGAAACCCTCTTCACCTGCAATTCCTTGTTCAGGAGTGTGTGCCCATTAAGCCTGCTTCTCAGACTCTGTCATTATATTTGAGGTGCCTTTCTGTCCTGCTGTCCACTTTCCTACTTCCTGTCCTTGAAGGCGACTCTCTATGTGCTTTCCATGCCATTTCTCATCTCGTTTGTCTCAAACTCACACGTTTTCTTTTGATCACATCTCCAAAGCCAAACTGACCAATCAGATTGCTCTGAGGGAGTGGACACAAAGACCTCTGTGTTTTATTATATTATATTATATTATATTATATTATATTATATTATATTATATTATATTATATTATATTATATTATATTATATTATATTATATTATCCATCCATCCATCCACTTTCCAACCCGTTGAATCCGAACACAGGGTCACGGGGGTCTGCTGGAGCCAATCCCAGCCAACACAGGGCACAAGGCAGGAACCAATCCCAGGCAGGGTGCCAACCCACCGCAGGACACACACAAACACACCCACACACCAAGCACACACTAGGGCCAATTTGGAATCGCCAATCCACCTAACCTGCATGTCTTTGGACTGTGGGAGGAAACCGGAGCGCCCGGAGGAAACCCACGCAGACACGGGGAGAACATGCAAACTCCACACAGGGAGGACCCGGGAAGCGAACCCAGGTCCCCAGATCTCCCAACTGCGAGGCAGCAGCGCTACCCACTGCGTCACCGTGCCGCCCTATATTATATTATATTATATTATATTATATTATATTATATTATATTATATTATATTATATTATATTATATGTGTAAGCCCGTGCTGTAAAAAGCCCAGGCTCTTAGAAACCATGGATTCTGGCACTTCAATCAATCAGTGGCATTGGTTGTCTATCAGCAGCTAAGTGAGGTTGTGTTTTCTCGGTGGTTTCATTTTACCGATGTGCTCGGCTCTGTTGTCTATCAGCGGCTAAGCGAGTTTCTCTCTTGTTGGAGGTTTTGTTTTACCAACGTGCTCGCCTCACTTGTGTATGAGCGGCTGTAGCCCCTCTGTATCATTCCTCTGCGTTGCCTCGCACTTCTGGGCCGGACAGACAGACACACACACATTTCCACGTGTAGACGTTTATATATAAGATTATGACTAGGGGTATCTGCCACCTCCAGAAGGAAAAAAAGGACAGTCCACTTTCTCAGCTCTTTAGGTTTTAGATCTCGATGTCAATAAAGGGAAGTCTCTTAAAGAAATTCGTATTTTGCAGAATTTACACCCAGCGCTTTCAGGAGCTGTTGGGCATTTTTTTACATTTTTAATTGGTATTTGTTAATTTTATTCATTTTTTCAGATGTTCATACAACTCTGGTTCCATACACAGTGTATGTTTGCAAATCCCACTTTCCCTTAAAGTGCAATGCTGAGCCTGCACCTGTAATCAGCAGTGAGGGGTGTCAGACAGGTATTGTCATAGCGGTTAACTTAATTTCCATAATCCATTATTATTATGATTATTATTTCGCATTATTTGTCTGACACTTTTAATTAAGGCATTACACAAGATTTGAGAGATACAAGTTTTGCCTTTCCATTTGGAGCACAGGCAAGTCGCTTGGTGTCAGTAGTGGGATTTAAACCCACAACCTTGGGGTTTGAAGTCCTAAAGGCTTTGCCACTACACCACACACAGTAGATTACATTTTGTTTAATGAGGCCATTGCCATCTTGTCTTATTTCAAAGGGTGACACCATGATTTCTACCAACATGATGACTGATGGAGCACTGCACACAATGTCCAAGATTTTGGATTCAATAAATAATAATTACTGTTTTTGTGCATCAGATAAAATTTAGGTTTGTTCTTGTTCCTTGTACCTTGTCACCTGCTTGGTGACACTGGCGTGACTGCCACTCAGTTCATCCATCAGTTTTATGAACTTCTAGTTTTTTTATTTTCCCTTGGGTTATGTTAAACCTTCTTGCCTTCCATTATCAAGTTTCTTCCTGTCGTTTCAGTCACTCTGCTACTTAGCTGTTTCAGACCCAGTCTACCTTTTGATCTTTATCTCTTTTTTTGTTTTTTTACATCCATTTTCCACCTTAACAATTCACATATTAGCATCATTTACAGAACATTGAACTAAACAGACAGAGGGAACTATAATCGAACAAGTAACAGATAAACCTAGCTAACAAAAAAAGAAAAGAAACAAAATACTATAAAGAAAAAACACAAACCAAGGGTGTGACCCGCATGAAACCATTTCAGAAATGATACCGTGGCGTTTTCATACTTTGCATTCTTCCTGTGATTACTGCTACTTTGTTGATTTGGTCACTATATCAATTGTTATATTCCTTAAAGCTCTTTTGTAGTTTGATGTCTGAGTTTGAGTGCACTGCCTAGTGTGACGAGCTCCTGTACGAGGTTTGTATAAAGCAGATGTACATGCCAGCACACACACCAGTTTCTTAGCCCTCACACACACTTACATCTTCTCTCATACCAGCACCTCGGTCTGCTCTATGTACAGCGTCAGCTGCCTCTTTTAAAGGGTGGACTTCCAAGATCCAGCAGAGTGGGGGCTCCAAGGCTAAGGATCTGTGCCGGTATCTGGCAGTCTTCTGGTTTAAATCCAAAAGAGATCCTATTCTGCCAGGCCCTTGAGCAAGACCCTTAACCTGCAATAGCTCCAGGGATGCTGTACAATGGCTGACCCCAAGGGGTATGCGAAAACTAACAAATTCCTACTACAAGAAATTGTATAAGGTGAAATAAAGAACAAAAAAAAAAGTTAGATATTCCAGATGGGAAAGGTAGCGTCAGATCCTGAAATTTGTCACTCCTGCTTTTCTATTTGAACCTCAAGAGCAATAATCCTTCCCTTAGGCTCTTTGAACATTTTCGAGATGTAGGAGGAGGACACTTCCTTGCCAACCTGGAGAAACTCCACACTGAGGGTTAGCCCCAGGATCTAGAAGTGGAGAAACAATAAACAGTAATTCACCATATTGACACAGTAGGGCAAAATGTGAGATGGCACAGAGGGTGCACTTCACTGCTTATGAGATGATCTGCTTGTAAGCATCCCAAGGTGCACAACAAAAGTGTAAAAAGTATTAAGAAAGAAAGAAAGAAAGAAAGAAAGAAAGAAAGAAAGAAAGAAAGAAAACAACCAACCACCCTATTGGCTGAAATTATTTTCATTTTTACCAAAAACCAATAAATGTCAGCCCAGAGAAGAATGGCTGTGAGTTACTGAGAAACAGAGATGACATCACAGTGGAAACTACAGTACAAAACCCCAGAGCCACAGAGAGCTGAGGTCTGACTGGAGTGAGCATGCTGTCCTGCCAGCTCGTAGACGTACTCCTCCTCCTGCTCGCCATCAAGTCCGCCAACTGCGGGGGGCAAAGCTCTTCAGGTGAGCCACCCTTCATGTCTATCGGTCTATCTCTCTGCCTGCCGCTGCTCTTCTCTGATAATTTGCCTCTTTTTCTCTGATCCTCCTCATAAGCCAAGCGAGGCTGAAGGTGCAAACTGGACTTTGGGGTTTTGTGTGGTTCTGATTCCAAGTGTTTAATAGAATTAAGGAGAAAAGCTGGGATTTATTTCAGCAGTGGACTTATAATAGCAATAGCTGTGTGAGTGCTGCATGGGCCACTCGGTAAAGTCAAGTTGTACCCGGAGCCTCTTACTGTAATGTAAAGTAAGGCAGTGCCAGCCTAGCCCAGTCTGGGGGCACACAAGAAGTCCAACCACATTCTGTTATCGTACATCCAAATCCAAATCCTATTATGTGATATCATCTATTGTTAAATTTGGCTCTGTATTTGTAATATTTTTATTTTGCTATTATACTGTTTTGAGGATTACTTGTGTGCTGTTCTGTGTATTTTATTGTGTTGACCCCCTTCTCTTTGACACCCACTGCATGCCCAGCATACCTGGAAGGGGTCTCTCTTTGAACTGCCTTTTCCAAGGTTTCTTCCATTTTTTTCCTACTAGGGTTTTTTTTTGGGAGTTTTTCCCAAAAGTCAAGGCTGGGGTGCTGTCAAAAGGCAGGGCCTGTAAAAGCCCATTGCGGCACGTCTTGTGTGATTTTGGGCTATACAGAAATAAATTGTATTGTATTGTATTTTTTTTTATCTTTTCCTTTGACCCCTATGGGTGATGTACCCTGGGCGGCACGGTGGCGAAGTGGTAGCGCTGCTGCCTCGAAGTAAGGAGACCTGGGTTCACTTCCCAGGTCCTCCCTGCGTGGAGTTTGCATGTTCTCCCCGTGTCTGCGTGGGTTTCCTCCCACAGTCCAAAGACATGCAGGTTAGCTGGTTGGTGATTCTAAATTGGCCCTAGTGTGTGCTTGGTGGGTGTGTGTGTGTGTATCCTGTGGTGGGTTGGTGCCCTGCCCAGGATTGATTCCTGCCTTGCGCCCTGTGTTGGCTGGGATTGAATCCAGCAGACCCCCTTGACCCTGTGTTCGGATTCAGAGGGTTGGAAAATGGATGGGTGATGTACCCCAGCGTTCTCCTCTTTGCATGTTGTTTCTCAGGCCAGTGCTGGGTGCTGTGGTTAGCCATGCGCTGTCTTTCTTTAAGGAAGCGTCTCTGGTGAGGGGTACTCTATAGGGTGGTCCAGATCTAACTATGCAACTTTTAATGCAATGCAGGAAACAATGCAAGACAAAAGAATTGTTTGAAATATCTTGCAATAAACGAATGCAGGGCAGGTGCTGCCATCTATCAGCAAAAAAATCATTTTAGGTGAATTCTCTATGCAATAAACTTAATAAGTTATAGCGTAATGAAAATTGCATAATTGCATAATTAGATCTGGACCACCCTGTACAGTCAGCTGTGTGGAGGCTGGTGAGGCTGTTAAGGCAATGTTCTCTTCGTTAGGTCCCAAGAGTGAAGCCTTTGTGATGTTTACTGTGATCTCGACACTGACAATGTTTTTCTTTGTGGTGAGAGTTTCAGTCTAATAAAGCGAATTGCAGCTCCTTTCAGTGATGTAATTTACTCCGAAACATCTCCAAATAGTAAGCTCTGCATATTTATGTGGTGCCAGCAAGTGCGAGCAAGCAAGAAAAGGCCTGTCAAAAAAAAATGTCCATTTCAATTAATCAGAAAATAGTATCTGTCCATCCATCCATTTTCTGCACCCGTACTTTTTAATTTTTTTTGACATATGGGCGGTGATTGATAATTTAAGTACCTGAGTATGAAAGAAAGCAGCAAGCAAGTCTGGGATTGGTGTGACATGTCCCGAGGTTACTCATGCACAGTGCGAGTCTAACATTCCAAAAGACAGGAGATCAGGATGGTCCTCATGAGAATCATGCAAGAAAATGCTAGATTTGGAGCAACGGTCAGTGATAAAATATCTCACAAAAGAAGGGAAAAAGCCAAAGGAGATCCATGAACACAGGACCGCACTCTATAGTGAGTCTGCCCCATCATCCTACAAAGTACAATTTTGGAGCAAGCAGTTTAAGTGGGGTAGAGAGTCCATTCAAGATGACCCTTACACTGGATGTCCTGTGGAAGCAACTTCCATACTGTAGAAATGTGCCAGAAAGTTGAGGATTTAATTTTTTCAGACAGACGAATTCAGGTTTCCCAAATAGCTGAGGAAATGGGCATCTCGATAGATACAGTTTGGAAAAAAATTTAATGGAAAGTTGGGCACATCAAAGGTCAGAGCAAGATGGGTTCCAAGAATGCTGATGCCATGTCAGAAGGCCGCGAGGCTCCAGTGCTGTCAGGAGAACATGGAGATGCTCCGTGAAGAACCAAGTGAATTTTTTTTCAAGATGAGACTTGGGTCTGTCACTGAGGTTCTGGGTCCTAAATAGAGTCAATGCAGCGGAAGCACAAATCACCACACCAACAAAAGTTCAAGACAGAAAAATCTGCAGAAAAAAAAATGGCAACTGTCTTTTGGGGTAGTGAAGGACTTCTGCTTCTGGAGTTCATGCCACACAAGACAACCATAACTGGGGAGAGTTACGTCAACACAATGATCGCTTTGAGAGAGTCAATCAAGGAGAAAAGACGAGGAAAACTCCCAGCAGGCCTGCTGCATCTTCACGACAATGTGTCGGTTCACATGTCACATCAATTACAGGCTGCCATCCAAGAAGGTGGCTTCCAGCAGCTGAACCATCCACCCTACAGTCCTGAGCTGGCAACCCTCAGATTATTTCCTCTTCTGAGATTTGAAGAAATCTGACAGTGGACAATGGTTTTCAAGTGAGGAAGACATCACAGCTGCTTTGAAGGTCAAACAGAAGTGTGGACCACCGGGGCTCGTACAGCCGCCCTAACCTGTCACAGACAGGCAGACACAAGTTTGCCACACAGCACACGATTCATTTACAGTCGGGGAGCCTTTCTTTCTCCCCACGGCACAGTACCTAATTAGCACCTCACAATAACACACACTCATTTAGACACTTTCTTCTCTCCTTCCCTCGGTCCGATCTGCCACCTCTACTCCTCTCCCAGCAAGCTTTGTCTTCCTCCTCCCGACTCTGGCTCCCTTTATAGGGCACCCGGAAGTGCTACAGGTGCTCCCAGATCCTCTTCCGGCAGCACTTCTGGGTGTGGTTTAGAAACTGCCCAGGTGCCCCCTGGCGGTGGGCACGGGCCCCAGCAGGGTTGAGTTTCTAATCAGTGAGCCAGGGGGGTTGCCCTCTTATGTTCTGGGGGAGGTTTGCCCTGAATATGCCCTCTTCCCTGGTCCTCCAAACACAGGGGCGTCCCGGCCAGCCACCACAGAAGGGGTTACTGCAAGAAAAGTGGATGAAGTGTATGGAGTTAGCAGGGGGCTAGATTGAAAAATAAAACAAACATTTTTTGTAAACTGTTTTCTTTCCTACTGAGGTAGATAAATTATTGAAGACCCCTCATACTTTACTAATCCCAGAGGCAAAATTGTCTTCTTGCAAGACCTTTGAAGGCCAAAGCACAGGGTCAGCCATTGTACTTGTGAAGTGTTCAGGTTAAGGGCCTTGCTCAAGGGCCCAATGGAGTAGTATCTCTTCTGCCAGTAACAGGATTTGAACCGGCAACCTTCCAGATGGCTCCACAGATCCATAACTTCATAGCCAGGGCACTGGCTACACATCTGCATTTATAGAGTTTACCAACCATTGAAGCCTTTAATTCTGATTTCTGTGTGTCCCCCATTGCTCTGAGGTGCATTAAAGTTGAGTTTGACAAGCTGTTCTAAATTAGGGGTCTGCAAAGGCTTGCGGTTTTTTTGTTCCAACTGGATGGCTTAGTCAGAAACTGATCCTTATCAATAAGAGACCTTATTTAATGTGATGGCTTGTTAGGGTTTTCATTCTGCCACGTCAGGTGATTCATATCATCCAAATGAAGCGGAGGAGTAATTCTCTGTCCACTTTCTTCCCTTCAGTTTAAAAGTGTAAATGAAAATGAGCAAGATGGAGAACTGCTTGTTCCTTTATCACTTGCATCTTATTGCTAATAAGGAGGCATTACAACCCACAAATTCAGCTGTGTTGGGGTAAAATAAGCAATTAAGGGTGGGAAATCCTAATAGGTGAGACAAGAGAATTGTAGCTTTAAAATGTCATTTGAGTAATAAGTGCTTCAATGGCGAGAATGGACTCGTTGTTAAGAAACTGGCTTTGGAACAAAAACCTGTAGCCATTAGAGCCCACCAGGACTGCCTTTGTTCTAAAGGAAAACGTGTTGAAGGGTCTGAGACTTCAAGCATGGTGTGTTTGTTTATCCAGCTTGATACTAAGCCAACACTTTGAAAATTTTCAGTCGTCACTGTAATGTTTTTCATAGGACTCAAAGGGACTTGTTCGTGTGGACAGGCCAAGTTAAAGCCTCTCAATCCATTTTTATTGTGACGAGATGTGGAAATAAATTGAAGCCACAGGCCAGTGGAAGGGCAACACAAACAGGAGGTGCAGAAATACGTCCACTCCCACCCAGGGCTGGCGCCACCATTAAGGCAAATAAGGCATTCACCTAGGGTGCAGATCATAAGGGGAGGGTAAAACTCAGCCACACAGGTTAGCCCACCGAACACTCGGTTGGCCTTGAGTCCCATTGTTCGATAGAGAACCGTTGTTTGCGCTCTGAGGTGGTTTGTATTTTGTGGACCACCAGCCGCCCCGACCCTGACACAGACAGACGCGGGACATGAGTCCAGCACACATTTTTTTTATTCTCCTTTTTTCCCCGTGGGAAACGCTTTCCCCCTTTTCCCACGTGTACAGCACAGTCACAAACACAAAATACACTTTACCTCTTCTTCTTCCTCCTTTCTCTTTGTCTTTGCCTCCACTCTTCCTCCAGCCAGCTTTTTCCACCTCCACCTGACTCTGGCTTTCGGAGTAGTGGCTGCTGGCTCCTTTGATAAGGCACCCGGAAGTGCTCCAGGTGCTCATTACCCTAATTCTGACAGCACTTCAAGGTGTGGCAGAAGTGCTGAAATTAAGGGCTCAGCAGTAGGTACAGCACCCCCTGGCGGCGCCCACGGAACCCAACAGGGCTGCACCAAACTCCAGCTCCCATGGAGCCCGGCAGGAGCCTGAGTCACCACTGCAACCCCGGGATGGCTGGGTTTGGGGGGGTTTGGCTGCCACCTAGTGCTCCAATGGAATTAATGTTCTGAATACGCTCCCTTCCCTCAACTTTCCAACGTAGAGGTGTTCCGGCTGGGCCAGGTACTTAGCCGTATGCCACAATTGTTTTTATTTATAAACCGATAATTACAAAATAAGAAAATAAAATAAAATGAGACAGAGTTAGAAAGATATACATACCGGCGTAATACTTCAGATGTTGCGGCTAACTCTCGCGTTTTAAGGGCTTTGTGTCTCCGTATCCAAACTTACTTGGGCTCAACAAAGACACAAAACCGACTTGTAGACCTGACGACAGTTTCTATTGAATAGGACTTAGCTTTCACACTGGATCGAAGCAGAAGGCAAGAACAATTACATTTTGGTTATGTAATCTATGTGAAACTTATTTGTGTAATGAATGTGTCAATTTAAATTGTTGCTTCCTTTTTCCATAATTTCAATTTAAAACAAAAAAGTAACTTATTAGTAAAACAAGGGGTGCACTAATAAGCTTGGCCTAGGGTGCAAAATAACAGCACCGGCACGGCTCTGACCCCAAGGTCTTCTCTTCACCCCGGCTGCTTACCGTATATACTCGCGGATAAGTCGGGACTTGATTTTACCGTATAAATGTCGTGTCGGTCGTATAAATTGAATGCAGATAACTCACGCTATTGGTCCAAGAGATTACGATATGCTAACGCCCACTTGAGAGAGTCACCACGGAGCACACAGCCTTTTTTTTATGTATTGTGACTACGCGGTAATACCTGAACTCTTCCGAAGTGACGTTTGCACTGTTTTGTGGTTTTTGTATCTCACACCCTCACCCTTATTGTAAGAGCATCCCTTATCTACGATGGAGTGAAGAAAATGTGAAGCTGGTTTTAAATTAAAAGTCATTGAAGTGGCGAAAGAAATTGGTGGCTGCGCTGCTGTAACAAAATTTGACGCGTCTGAGAAACTGATGTGAGATTGGAGGAGGAAAAAAGATGTAAACAAAAAATTGAAGTGTCATATTTCTGAACGGGCGTAAAAGACGGGGTCTGATTTTTCGGGTTTGAAGACTCGACTTATACATGAGTATATATGGTAGTTTAGTTTAGTTTATTTATAAAACACAACCAACATTGACCAATGTGCTATACATTACAATAAATAAGGAATAAGGAACAACTTTCTAAACCAGGATAAAGTTAAACAAAACACATTAAACATAAAATACAGTAAAAATATTAAACAGACCAATCCCAATTAAAAGCCAAAGAGAAAAGATATGTTTTCAACTAGGATTTAAAGCTGCAGCAGGCCGGACCATCAGCAGGTAGAAGTGGCTGTTGCAAAAGCTCACTCACCTCGAAGTGTTAGTTGTGTCCTCGAAATTACTAAGAACGAGCTAAGTTGGCGAGATGGAATGTAAAGGTGTAAAAGTTCAGTGAGACAGGAAGGTGCCAACCCATTTACGTACATAAAAACAAACAAGGGCACATTTTAAAATCAACCCCATAACGGACCGTAAGCCAAAAAGGAGAGGCTACCACAGGAGAAACACGGTCGCGCTAACGTGTGCCAGTCAAACGTCCAGACGCAGCATTTTGGAACAGTTGCAGCTTGGCTGTGTTTTCGTGATGGTATGTGCACCTCGGCCATGACAACTGGTCTACAGTGATCCAGATTCACGGATTCCATCAGTACCTCATCAAAAAACAGTCTGAAAAACTGCAGCCTCTTAGTTGTACTCCAGTTTCATCAAGTGAGTGCGAATATGGTTGGGTTTATCACAAATGAATCGAATTGACACTTGAATGAGAGCCTTGTCTCCGCACTTCTCTTCATACGATTTGTTGGCCCTCCACTCACACGCTTCAGTCCTGAGAGATACGTTAATTCATGAGGACGACGATCAGCCATTGACACTCAAAGCAAAGCAATACTAATAACTCTTTACAATTATATAGCACTGTTCTCACTACTCAAAGCGCTTTGCAAACTCCATGCTGGGAGGACCCGGGACAGAAACCCATGACCTCCTTACTGTGAAATGCAACCGTAGAATTAGGAAGAGTGCATTTGACGGAAACCTTTAAAAAGTTTGGCATTTTACGTTAAAACTCAATCGAGTTAAGCACTGATTGCTTTGCCGGACAACATAACAACTTTTTTGTGGAATATGAAGCTTGTTATTAACTTGCGCTTGATATTCTTCAATTTCGGAAATTCTGTGTTTGTAATTTTAAGCCGTCAAGCTCAATATTATGCAGTATGGTACACCTGACGATCTGTCAGTTTCAAATTTTAAACATTATGTTTCACCAAATCAACAAGACATGTAGCGCTAGGACATTCGGCCTTTATATACTGGCAGACATGATCCAAATGCTATGCCAACACACTGGCTGTAGCTGAGATTGCTGGGTAACCCCAGTGTGCAATGACAAACTGGCGTATCACAAGGTAGACAGGGAAGCCATAATGTACGTTAGATACACACGTGTAAAGTCTCAATGGGAATATGACCGAGCCCCAGGGGAGCTTTGTGGCCTGAAGTTAGGGAAGAGGCTGACATAACATTTAAGGAGAGCATCTTTACCGCCACATACATGTAAGCCCTGTAAAGTTTAAAGGGTTAGGTGAGGAGGACTTTCTTATCCAGAGTGACATTTAAGGAAGTCACAAATATTTCAAATTATTCAGCGAGCCCAATGAAATAAGCTAAGACACAAAATGTAATCAGAGGATCCTTCCCATGGCGCTGTAATACCAAGGTAACCTACGGTTCAAAATACTTCTAGCACTGGGCATTAAAGAGTTCACATCTGAGTCAGAGAACGGCATGGGGGAAAACAGAATTGGGGTCCTGTTTATCATTATAGTGGATAGGTGGTCATCAATGACTCTTCACTCGTTTTCACACCCATTGTCCATTTGCTTTGTCCTGAATCACGGAATGATTTGTTAGTTTGTTTTAATTTCCAGTTATTTCAGTTGTATTTCAAACTTTCAAGCCATCCGGAAGTAACAATAAACTCCCAGCAGGTGTGTCATGGGGACTTCTTTCATTCAGCAGAACAATTTTTTTCCAGGGATAAATATCATGGAGGGTCAACAACCATTGTGTTTGTGAACTGTGACATTTTCCATAATTATTTGGCTTATTTACCAAACACAACTGCATGACTGAGTGCTCTGTCCAGGGCACACACCAACGTGCTCCAGTTTCATGACAGTAGACATGTCAGGTGAGTTTCATTCCATCATTTACCCTCCAGTAGCCAGCATGTGAGCAGGACCTCAATTTAATTTATCTCAAATCACGTGTCTACTGCCTCAGCTCTTATTAATACATGTTAATAATGTTCATTTTAGAATGTTTAACATTTACTACATACAGTATGTCACAGTCAGTGTGCTTCCTTATCCGCATTACGTCTGAAAATGATCACATTGTGAGGACACCCCATCGGGGCACATCACTTTCTTTGCGTTAGATTAGGGGGGTTGATCGTCGGTCTCACAGACCACTGCTATTATATTCTCGTCACCTTCATTTGTATTGTCATTGACCCAATCACATCAAGCTCTGAGCCTGAATCAGGTGCAGCTAGGGTAGCTCTGATCGATGGGTGTAATCACCCAAAATATCTTCACAAGCCAACCAGGCAACCCTGTTTAGTTTTTGAGATCAAATAAACAAGTGCAAACAAAAACAAAATGCCGTCTCTGGCTTCTTCTAATGCCTCTTAATGTAGTCTTTATAATTTAGGCCCGATCTGAGTCGGGGTCAGAAACTGGGAGCTTCATCCTCAAAAAAAAGGACACCTCCTGCCAGGGCCGATCATCTTTTAAAAGACTGGGACCAGAAGGGGCGAAGCCTACTCTGTATATGTCATGTGACCTCACTGGGTGTCTTCTCAGAACTGCGGGAGGAAGAGGCCGAACAGTTAGCAAACCTGCTTGGTCTGAGCTCTGAAGGTGATCCCCAAACACCCATGTGTGACGCTGGTAATTGTGTGAGCTGTTTAATGCAAAATAATGCTGAGTGGCATCAGGACAAGTCTCTGAGTGTCCTTCAGTGGCCCACCCAAAGCCCATAGAACATCTGTGGAGAGAGCTGCAGATGGCCGTTTACAGACGCCTATCACCCAAACTAATGGTGCTTGAGAGGATCTGCCAGGAAGAATGGGATAAGCTGCTTAAATTCAGATGTGCAAAACTTCTAGAGGCTAACCGAGAAGACATGAGGATGGAACTGCTGCCAAAGGAGTTTCTAGATAGCACTGAGTTAAGAGTGTGAATGCTTCTATGAATGAGAGATTTCAGTGTTTGATTTTTAATTAATATGCAGGCCTTTCTGAAAATATGCTTTTCCTTGTGAATATGGGTTACTGAGTGTAAATTGCTGTACAAAAATTACAAATTTATTAATTTAAAATGAAATCTACTACACAATAAAATGTGCAGAAAGTGAAGGGGTCTGAATACTTTCTGAATCCACCATACATGCTTTTGTGAAGTAGAGAAAATGGTGTGGAAATTCAGGGAACGCAATCCTCCTAGTAACCCTTTCCCTAAGGGGTTTATAGCTTTATATATACAGGATATTTTGTCCATGTTAATATTCATTGTCCATATTACAGAGTTTTGCTAATGTTTGGCCCGATACACACATTTATATATTTGAATCATGCTCATATTTGAATATTTCGTAATGCAAACCTTATAATAATCACATATATATATGTATATATATATATATACTGTATATACAGTATATATAGACATATATACATATATGTATATAAAAACACACTTTACATACAGTAAAGATATATGTGTGTGTGTGTGTGTGTGTGTGTATTGTGAGTACCATTTGGGATAAGGACTGATGTTCCGACCTGGATGGAGGGCGTATATATTGTGGACCGCCAGGATGCATACAGTCGGCCTAACCTGACACAGACAGGCAGAGAAGCGAGTTGCCACACAACACACGTTTTCTTTTCAACAATCCATAACTCAAAGTAAAGCACCAACACGAATGCACAGTCCTCTCCTTCCTTCTTCGCTCCTTTCTTTGCCACCTCCACTGCTCTCCCAACAAGTTTCATTCACCTCCTCTCGACTCTGGCTCTCCAGATGGAGTGAGGCGGCCCCTTTTGTACGTCACCCAGAAGTGCTCCAGATGTTCCTAGACCAGGTATGGCGTAAGCGCTCCAGCCCAGGGCTACAGCCCCCAGCTGTGAGCCAGGGGGGGTTGCCATCTAGTGTTCCAGGGAAGGTATTGCCCTGAATATGCCCACTTCCCTGGTCCTTCCATCACTGGGGCCCCGGCCATCCGACACAATAATTATACATATATCTCAGCCAGATTTCTTTCTGGTCTTTGTACTTGACACCACTGCTTGTTCCATGAAGTGTGGTTTAATAAATGGACAAATAATAAAATAGTAGCCTGTTAGTTGCACTGCAGCCCCACTCCACAATAGCCCCTGTTTACCTTCAGCATGGAGGTTTTCATGTTGTCGTCTGTAGATATGTGGAGTTTATTCTAATTGCTGCTGTGACAGGCTTTTGTCTCAATAAAGACACAAACAAATGGATGTCTACTGAGGTGTATCTTCCATAGTGATTTAGGATGGCACACATTACTGTTTTGTTTACCTTCTTCTGTACGACTCAAGGACTGTGTCTCTTTTGTTTAACAGTATCCTCTCAGAAAGGTGATGGCAGCAATACTCTCCTCCATTGCCTAACAGACAACTTTTCAAACAGCCAGAAGACTGAATGCCTGCCCTGCAAGGAATGCAAATCAGGTACGGCCAACCATTACTTTGAGGAGAGGCTCGGTTGGGGACTTACACTTTACACAAGTACGTGTTAAAAATGAGAAATGTATTTTTACAGATAGGGAGTATCCTACATGCCATCGTGGGCTCCCTCAAGCACAGACCTACCACTTCTACTTGGACAGTTTAGAGCTGACATTCAATTGAGCACACGTATCTTTGAGATCTACCAGTTTTATGAACCTATTCCTACCTTGATTTTCTTAGCACCTTCATACAATTATAGGGTAATGAGGAATGGGAGCCCACCAACTGCCAGGCCATCCCAGGACAGAGTATAGAGAAGACCTGCATGAATACAGAGAGAACATTCAAACTTCAAAGACAATCAAACTCTGAAGATGTGAAGCATGTGACCTCTATCAGCTGTACACTTGTGGGCTCTGGAGAGGTACTGTAGAGTAGGTCGCTGAACTAAAATAAAAATAAGATTTATTCACAAAACATATGAATAACAGTAGCAGGAAAAAGAACAATGCAGAGATAAAACAAGACCTAAGCATTCATAGCACACTCACCAACACACCTCTTACCTCATCCTGGCCACTGGTCATCCTGCCAGCCAAGCCCTCACTGACTGCTCCGATCCCAACTACACATTCATCTGAACTGGGAGGAGAAAGTCCTTTAAAGTCCCATCCCTGCAGCACTTCTGGGACATCCTAAAATCTGATAACATAAATGGGACCATATTCCCGAATTTCCCCTAAGCAGATCGAGTAACATCACTGGCCCTCTTGGGGAACAAGTAATGTCTTCTGGTGCATCCTCAACTGTCCCTCCACTAATATGAATACCCGTGACAGAGCGGGTTATCGCTGGCCTCCCTTCCAAGATGCTGCTACTTGAGACCCTTCCTTGGCGGCCTGATCTACAATTAGGGAATGAAGTCTTTTGCCCCCAGAATACACATTGAATTATTCATTCAATCTTGTATAACTAATTTTTAATAGCTGAAATTTAAGAAAGATGCCCACCCACCCAGAGGGTCTAATGCTTTGAATGGGAGTAATGAATTTTCATTGGTCATAGATAGATAGATAGATAGATAGATAGATAGATAGATAGATAGATAGATAGATAGATAGATAGATAGATAGATAGATAGATAGATAGTTAGATAGATAGATAGATAGATAGATAGATAGATAGATAGAAAGATAGATAGATAGATAGATAGATAGATAGATATGAAAGGCACTATATGTTAGATAGATAGATAGATAGATAGATAGATAGATAGATAGATAGATAGATAGATAGATAGATAGATAGATAGATAGATAGATATGAAAGGCACTATATGATAGATAGATAGCACTATATGATAGATAGATAGATAGATAGATATATGATAGATAGATAGATAGATAGATAGATAGATAGATAGATAGATAGATAGATAGATAGATAGATAGATAGATATGAAAGGCACTATATGATAGATAGATAGATAGATAGATAGATAGATATGAAAGGCACTATATGATAGATAGATAGATAGATAGATAGATAGATAGATAGATAGATAGATAGATAGATAGATAGATAGATAGATAGATAGATAGATAGATAGATAGATATGGAAATTTGGCTCTTAATGGAAGCTCTTTAAATAAATGAATAAATACATAAATGGGTAGATAAGTAAATAAATAAATAAATATACTCGTACACACACTCTCTTTGGTCTGAATGACTATAAAGCAAGAAAATTCAAAAGAAAAAAAAGCTCTGACTTGGTTCTGTTATACTAGCTACGTTACCTGCAGAAGACAGGCAATAGAATAAATGTAAAAATATTTGATTTTTGAGATCTCTTGCCTGCCATGTACCCTACATGTCCTCCTACACCTTTCTTCAATATCCTAATGTGTCTTGACTTCTCTTAGCCGGCAGTCCTATCTCAATCGCATGCCCATAAAGCTTGCTTCTCAGGCTCAGTTATTTTGCGGCGCGTTGCTCACCTCCTGGCCGCTGGGCCCTCATTACCTTAAACTTCATTCGTATTCTTGTAAATACTTCCCATCTTTGAAGGTGACTCTCAGCGTTCCTCCTCTCTTGCCCGCCAATTCCCGTCTCGATCGCATTTGACTGAGCAATCAAAATAAAACAAACCAAATCAGAGTAAAGCCAAACTGGACAATCAGATTGCTTGAAGGGACCAGACACACATGCACACACACACACTCACATAGAATGTTGAGTTTTATTTACAAAGTTGATAGACCCATTCATAAAACACACCATCATCTCACACTTTACAAATATGGACGCATTTTACAATAAACAGTAAGTGCAAAGGCCCCCCAATCACCTCTAAAGACTAAAGTACCCATAAGTCATTTTTTTCTTTGCTACACCCTTGAACTCCTATAATTCACAACACATGCCTTGTTGCTCCAGGTCAGGTATTTGCCAAGGACATTTAAACACATTTGAGGAACACAAACCACTCTGCTCACAAAACCTTCCCCATCTCTCAACAGAAAATAACGTCCTGTATAAGAAAAAGTGCACACCCACCTCGAACGCCGAGTGCCAGTGCAAAGACGGGTTTGAGTTTGAGAGTAAAGAACAGAATCTGTGTGTGCCGAGGCCACAGTGTCGAGAGGGAGAGCAGCTGAGCATTGAAGGTATGGATCTGGAAAAGGGGGGGGGCCTAATAAGGTGGGGTTCTAGTAACACAAGAAAGCATCCCTCAAGGGGAGTGGCCTATGAGAGTGGGTGGGAACACAACAAAGGGTAGTGGCCCAATAGCATGCAAGAACAAGGGCCAAGAAAAGAAGGTGTAAATTATAAAGGTCTGGAGTTAAAGGATGGACAAAGGAGAAGGACTGGAGCCAAATAAAGAAAGCAGGAACACCATAAAAGTGTTTCAATCTTCATTAAAAAGAGATGTCTTTTATGTCACACCTGAAAAGTTGGTGATTTTGATGGATTTTGTTTATTAAAGACAGTACCTTTACAAATGAACAAGATCTACTTATATAGCCACCAGTAATATTCTGTTCCTTTCCCTCCTTCCACTCCTCCAGGTGAGTGTCCCCTTCTGCCTCCTGACTCTAGCTCAACTGGAGGAGGCTGAATGGCTTCCTTTAATGTTGGCCCCGGGAGTAGTTCTGGTGCCATAGCACTGAATGGCAGAAGCACTTCTGAAACAGGGAGTTCATCGCTCTGTAGAGTCCTCTGACAGCACCCAAGGACCCAATGTGGTTGTTCCTCAGGACTACAAAACCCATGGATACCTTTGGGTGTCCATACTGGGTCCATGCCAGAGGAGCTTTGCCATCTATTATGATGGAGAAGAAATTGTTCCGGATGAAAAATCTCCTCCTGTCCATTCACTAGGGCCTCCCCGCCAGGAAAGACTTCATCAACCAACCTGGCCTGAATGTCTGTCCATCCAACTTGGCGCCTACAATATACTGTATACATCATTCAATAATTATGAACTGTTACTGACCCAATTCTGTTCTTTTTCTCTTCTCTGTCACCTGGTGCCATTGCTCTACTGCCAAGCTGTTTTTAGAACAGACATCAAACATGCAGCAAACTGTAGTCCTAGAACAATGCCAATGCCACAAATCTAAAGAATGTCAAGATTAATAATGCTTAATGGAAGATGCCTGATTAGGCCAGGGAAGAAGATGGATTCGGCGCTGCTTCAGCTCTGGCCAAAACGTGACACTCAGAATGTGATTATATTTTCTTCCTCTTTGCAGGCAGCAATGTCTTCACATATACGTGTGTCCCCTGTCCACCCAACACCTTCTCAGACACACCGGCTGGGAACTGCAGGCCACTGACTGAGTAAGTAACCGCTGAGCGTGAGCAAGAGTAAAATTCTGATCATTGGCCACCTTTCTTCTCACCATCAAGAGAGAAGGAGAAAGTGAAAGTACATTGAATAGGCGGAACTGGAAACCATAAGCTGGGGTGTGCAGATCTGGCCAAGTCTACACATTGCTCAGTGTCATCCTGCTGCTGCTGTTGCTGCTGCTGCTGCGGTTTGTAAAGCTGCCAAGTCTGATGGCGTGCCTTTGATATATCAGGTGCAGACAACTTAGATTACAAATGCCAAAAAATTAAAAATACAACAATGCTCAATTAACTGCAAAACTTAAAAATGGTACACACTTTTCTTCTGTTAGCAGCCTATGTTTATATAGCACACTTTTTATTGATGAATTTTAATGCTCTCATTTTTAGAGACCTGAAAGCAAATGACTTTATTAATACCATCCTCCCATCATCTTAATGTATTGTATAGTTCCTTTCAGAGTCCACCCATCCATTTACCCACCTGTTTGTACAGTTCAGTGCTGCCAATGACCAGTGCCAGTCATGAACTACTGTACAAACAAGGCAAACTCACTCCCAGAGGGCAAATGTAGAGTGATGTGAGTGTCTTTGTAATTGTGGTGGAAAAGTTGAGTGTCCAGAGACCAGGCCATGCAGACACTTCACACATGACTGTCAGGATTAGGAGTGCAAACCTGGGGCAGCAGAACTCCCCTTTCATGGCCTGAGCACTGCATTACAAAGAGAGTGCCCAGATTTTGCTCCACCTTATGTTGCAAATCATTCTGTCATGCCATTCCTTCATTAGGAAGACCTGCATTATGTTAGAATACTACCTTCACAAACCTGTCCCAAGAATCCTATCAATACACAGGCTATAAAGGCTGCACCCTAAACTCCTTGCAGGTGCTCTGCCACGCGACCTTCTCTGGATCCAGTTTGACACCTGTGTTCATTAAAATGCTCAATGCGTTCAGGTGGTTTTGGTTTGGACCTGGGGACCTGGGTTCGCTTCCCGGGTCCTCCCTGCGTGGAGTTTGCATGTTCTCCCCGTGTCTGTGTGGGTTTCCTCCGGGCGCTCCGGTTTCCTCCCACAGTCCAAAGACATGCAGGTTAGGTGGATTGGTGATTCTAAATTGGCCCTAGTGTGTGCTTGGTATGTGGGTGTGTTTGTGTGTGTCCTGCGGTGGGCTGTCACCCTGCCCGGGATTGGTTCCTGCCTTGTGCCCTGTGTTGGCTGGGATTGGCTCCAGCAGACCCCCGTGACCCTGTGTTTGGATTCAGAGGGTTGGATAATGGATGGATGGTTTTGGTTTGGTTTTCTTTGTCGTCTTTCTGTCTTTGTAATTGGTAGTTCATCTTCCTCCCTCCTTTATATTTATAGCCATAGATGTATCATCTCTCAAACTATCCCATCATCAGACTAGGATTTTCTCTTGGGCACCATTGTAATTTGACCAGTCTTAAATAGGTATAGAAATAAAATCTCTGGACTTCTGTGAGTGGTCAGGAAACAAACTCAGAATATTTTTTCTATCTATCTATCTATCTATCTATCTATCTATCTATCTATCTATCTATCTATCTATCTATCTATCTATCTATCTATCTATCTATCTATCTATCTATCTATCTATCTATCTATTATATAGTGCCTTTCCTATCTATCTATCTATCTATCTATCTATCTATCTATCTATCTATCTATTATATAGTGCCTTTCCTATCTATCTATCTATCTATCTATCTATCTATCTATCTATCTATCTATCTATCTATCTATCTATCTATCTATCTATCTATCTATCTATCTATCTATTGAAAAATGTACAATATGTATTAACAGTGCATGCACTATTTCATGTTTACAGCATCTCGCAGCACATAATGAAACTATACAGAATAAAGTTGGTTAAACAAAAGACTGAAGCAGCACGTATTGTCAAGACCTGGGCACACAAGGACTAGACATTACGCTGCTTGCCCCTTAGGGGCTTTCACTCAGGTGAACCTTCTAGAAGAATCCCAACCCCAGCATCTTCTTGTGAGATTTTACCTTTTTTTTACGGGACAAGAGGATGCTCAGGAGTTTCGTGACCTTTGAGTGGAGGTCAGACATTGCGGGGCCAGTAGCGATAAGGTGTGTTAAAATCCCCCCTACTCCTTTGCCAAGTGGGAAGCACTAGAGACAGCACCTTCTCAGCCACAGACAAATGCGCTTTGACTCTTCTTCTTCTTTCTCTCTTTTGTGACAGCTGTCAAGCCTTTGATTTTATCACCGTCACCCCTGGCAACCGAACCCACAACACAAAGTGCGGATGTCACAAAGGTAAGCTGATGGCTGTCTGTTCAATGTGCAGTACCAGACTGTGGTGGGAGACATCAGTTCAGTTGAGGGGGTGGGGGTGTTTGGGTAAGTACATTAAGTCAATGATGATGATGACATGCCCACTGCTACCCCATGGCCGTGTCGTATCAGACAGACTCCTTGTCAGGCCACTTTTGAACAACCTCCTGAGCTGAGTCACATTGTCACTGAGCTGCTTTAATTTCAAGAGGTGTACATTGGGAGAGTGGGCTTTGAATCCCTTAGGGTATTACATATGCAGTGGGCTAAGAACCGGAGGGTTTAGTTTACCATAGCAGGGATACCACAATTGGGTGGGGGTGTTTAACGCATCAGGTGTGGAGGTGGGGTTTCATATTCGTCACAACTGAGTTGCTAAATAGATAGTGTGGGTGTGAAGGTGAGGGGCCAGAGGGGAGACACCAGACTTGTGTGAAGTTCTGATTCAGTCTGTGGTTTGAAGGATGAAGGGGGTTATTGGCGAATCAAACCGCATTGCTTTCTATTATGTAGCACCCTTGTCTGCCCCTTTGTGCCCCCCACAGTAGTACTTCTGTCAGTCTGCAGCCCCAGCTATGGAGAATTGCAGCAACTGAAAACAATGATGGACTTTTAATTTGTCCCTAAGCATGAAACAGAACGAAGGATGACAAAGCACTGCCAAAGGTGCCATCGTTCTATGGCTTGCAGGAAGGCAGTTTGGCGTCAATGTGCAATCCGTATTTAACCCATCATTATAAACGTGGTGAATAATAGTGGTTACAAGATTGCCAGATTTGGTGGATCTTAGTGGGTGGACAGGACCGTAGAGATGGAGGAGGTTACTGGTCTATTCCGGTGCCAGGCCATTTAAAGCTTTTTGGATTAATAAAAGAAATTTGTATTCCATCCTATAAGACACAGGATCTTAAGTGATGGCGGATCTGGCTGGATGTTGACGTTCACTGTAAAGACTCTTACAGCAGAGTTCTGAACCAACTGGAGCTGTGATAAAAGATTAGTAAGGGGCATCTGCCAGTAAGGAGTTACAGAAGTCAATGCAGAAGGTTATAAAAGCATGGCCAAACTTCTCAGGAAGAATGAGCTAACATGGGATACATGGCAGAGGTGAAAGTCAGGAAGTTTCTTAATGTGATTTATGTGGGTGGAACTCCAAAAGGACACCAAGATTCTTAGCAGAAGAAGAAGGCCTGAGAATATCATCACCAAGAGTGACTCTTGGTTTGCTCTACAGGTAGAAAAGGCAGAAAGACTCACTGACCGTGTTTTCCCCATTTACCATTCTAATTATTCTGAAGAGAGTCCTGAAGATGACCCCCAAACACCCGACATTGGTTAATATCTGTGTGGAGTTTCTACAGCCTCCCTGTGTCTATGTGGGCTTTCAATACAGAAACTCCAGTTTTTCTCCCACATTCCCAAAGATTAGCAGGTGATTTTAAAGTCCCAGTAGGAGAGTTATGGAATCTTGCCTTTATCTGGCTCCCTGTCCAGTGCTGTCCCCTGCCTCATCTCCAGGAGTTGCTGTGGCCACCTGATGTTTAATAAGCATTATGCTCTGTTACTAAAGTCATTACTACTGTAAAGTGTTTGTGAGATTCAACAGAATGTTAACTACATTACAGGCACAGCATAAAGCACTAAGAACCGCCCCCCTCATCGTCTTATTGGTCAACAGTAACAGTAGTGTGTGTGCGGCTTGACAAATGCAAATACATTTCTGAATTGTGATTGGTGGCACCTGACAGGCTGCTATGTGGGATCCTGCATTCATTCATTGGATGATTTGATGGCAAACATGAGAATGCATTTTATATACGTATCTGTTTAACCTTGTTTTACATTTTTTTAGTTCAGGATAACAAATTGGAAGTCTGATTTTTATTTTCAGTCATTTTGACAAAGCTGTTTTTTTTTAATGTCTTGTTCTTATTATTTTCACAATGCTCCAAGTAACACCCCATCAGAAAATTTTATGGTTCAAAGGTTGATCTTTGATGGCTCACGACACTTCACAGAGATTCTCATTTATGTTTTGTGTAAAAATCAACTTTATCACAGATGTTTCTCGTAAAATTCCTTAGGAGAAACAGCTTTAGTCAACAAAAAGGAGTGCAAATTGAGAATTCAGTTTGACAAGCCTGGCTCATCTTGTACCTCCCACAGTCCAAAGACATGCAGGTTAGGTGCATTGGCGATTTTTAAATTGTCCCTAGTGTGTGCTTGGTGTGTGTGTGTGTGTGTGTGTGTGCCCTGTGGTGGGCTGGTGCCCTGCCTGGGGTTTGTTTCCTGCCTTGTGCCCTGTGTTGGCTGGGATTGGCTCCAGCAGACCCCTGTGACCCTGTAGTTAGGATTTAGCGAATTGGATAATGGATGGATGGATGGATGGATCATCTTGTGTGATCTCTTTCAGGCCTTCCATTTTTCTTACTTATGATTGCACTGATGCCCTTACCTATGGTATCTTACAAGATCTGATTGGTTACCTTTCCTTTGATTTTTCCAATTGGAGTAGAGGCAGATGAAGTCACGCGGTGGTGTCAGTAGTGGGATTTGCACCCGCTACCTGAGGATCTGAAACCCAAAGCCTTAACCACTATGACACATTGCCTTCCTTGTCTTCTTGAATCAGTACGACCTAACTGGAGCACAACAATATAAACGAGGACAACTAATGGCATTGTTCTGAATCAAGGACTACAGTTTGTGAAGGAAACCAGGGCCTCAGAGAGCCCCAAACCCCCAAACACAAAAGAGTCCCGAGTTCAAATAATGGAAAGTTTATTCAATTCACTTCCACAAAGTATCACAAGCATACAATATATAGGTGGTCTCTCCTCACAATACCTCTCTTCTTCTTACCACCGCACTGCCCTCCTCCAGTTGAGTGTTGCCCTACGTCCTCCCAGCTCCAACTTGCCTGGGTAAGGGAGTGCGGTCCCTTTTATTACAGAGTGTTTCCGGTGCCAGGGCAATTGCCCGATGTAAGTACTTCTGGATCCCCATAAATTGGGGAGCACATCTCCCTACAGCACCCCCATATGGCACCCATGGTCCCCAGCAGGGCTGTATTGCCGGACTACATCTTCCAGCATTCCCTGCTGGTTCCCAAATGGGTGCCTTCATGGAGGCTGCTGCCATCTATCTATTCTGGCCATCCCTTCTGGGTCTGGTTCCTCTCTTTCATCCCTGGTTAGGATGCCTGCCTGCCTGCCTTCTAGGAGCCTTCTGTCTGAGTAAAGAACCATCCTCTCTTCTGGCTGCAATGCCAGTCCAGCCCATGTGGCATCTACAAGTTTTGTAATCCCAGTAAAGTGTTTTATTGCTCTGTCCATACATTTCACCAGATATAACAGAACACACAATGCAAGTACTTTCAAATGGCAAAAAAATTGTCAAGACACTATTTGGATGATCTGAGCCCATTGTGTGACTTTGCTGAGATCTCCGCTGAAACTCAACAGGAGACGCTTGTGGAATATTTTTTCCTCAGAAGAAAAATCTGAGAAACAGGAGACAATAGACAACATCTCCATTTTATTTCTTTCTGGTTTCATTGTTGTCAAGGAGAAACCAAAAAGATATTAAGGAGATTTCTTTACTGATGTTTCATTCCTATGGGAAGACCTGTGTATCCTTCATATTAACATGTCATTTTAGCTGCATGTCAATACTCCTCACAGCACAGATGTGAATATCATGACTACTGATGCTTTAGAAGAGTTTGTTACGGTCCTGTTCCTTAAGAGTAAATGAGTAATCAATGTGTTTTTGCAGTACCTAAACTACAGTGTTACCGAGTCATTGACTGCCTTCATTTCACCAAACTCAATGATTAACTGCATGTGGATTCTTCTTCCAGATTCCTGCCTCTCCAGGGTACCTCTGCTGGTGGCCTCCTTGCTCTTCACCATCACATTAGTGATTCTGATTGCCAACATTCTGCTATGGAAGATCATGTACAAGAAGCAAACCATTCATTTTAAGCCTGGTAAGTGTTTAGCTCAAAGCAAGCAATTTAGCACGGAGCATTCGTCCATCTTCTCCATCTTGTGTTTCCTAATGTCTAAATAAAATGTGCAAAAGTCATACATCCATAACATGATATTCTCAAAGCTGCTTACTTCACAGTCATTGGGCATCATGACACTGGGGGCAAGTCAAGAGACAGAAAGGGTATGGTTTGTCAGGGCTCACTTACACACGCACACACACACACACACACACACACACACATACACACGCATGCACACACACAAATACACTCATGTAAAACTGCTCAAAAAAATTAAAGGAACACTTTGAAAACACATCAGATCTCAATGGGAAAACAAATCCTACTAGATATCTCTACTGATATGCACTGGGTAATGTGTTAGGAACGAAAGGATGCCACATCGTTTAATGGAAATGAAAATGATCAACCTACAGAGGGCTGAATTCAAAGACACCCCGAAAATCAAAGGGAAAAAATGATGATGCTGCAGGCTAGTCCATTTTGCCAAAATTTCATTGCAGCAACTCCAAATCGTACTCAGGTTTTTTTGTTTGGCCCACACGTGCTTGTATGCATGCCTGACAACATCAGGGCATACTCCTAATGAGAAGATGGATGGTGTCCTGGGGGATCGCCTCCCACATCTGGACCAGGGCATCACTGCACTCCTGGACAGTCTGAGGTGCAACCCGGTGGTGTCAATTGGACCGAAACATAATGTCCAACCCAGAGGTGTTCTATTGGATTGAGGTCAGGCGAGCAGAGCATGGGGGCCAGTCAATGGTATCAATTCCTTCATCCTCCTGGAACTGCCTGCATACTCTCGTCACATGAGGCCGGGCATTGTCAAGCACCAGGAGGAACCCAGGACCCACTGCGCCAGCATAGGATCTGACAATGTGTCCATGGATTTCATCCCGATACCTAAATGCAGTCAAGATGCCGTTATCTAGCCTGTAGAGGTTTGTGTGTCCCTAAATTGGATATGCCTCCCCAGACCATCACTGACCCGCCACCAAAGCGGTCATGCTGAACAATGTTACAGGCAGCATAGCATTTTCCACGGCTTCTCCAGACCCTTTCACGTCTGTCACGTGTGCTCAGGGAGAACCTGCTCTCATCTCTGAAAAGCACAAATGAACTTAAGAGAGGGAAGATAAAAAAGACCACTCAAAATACAAATAAGCAAAAGGCAAACCACAAAACTTGCTGCTCCTCTGTCACAACCTTCTCACTATCCAGTAGAATGTCTAGCCCAGCTTTCGTGAATTTCTGACTATCCAGCAGGGTGATTAGCCCACCTGTCATGATCTTCTGACCATCCAGCAGGGTGGCTAACCCACCTATTGTGACCTTCTGACTATCCAGTAGAGTGTCTAGCCCACCTTTTGTGAATTTCTAACTATCCAGCAGGGTGATTAGCCCACCCGTCATGACCTTCTGACTATCCAGCAAAGTGTCTAGCCCACCTTTCATGAACTTCTGACTGTTCAGCAGGGTAGCTAGCCTACCAGTCATGACATTCTGATTGCCCACAAGGGTGGCTAACCTACCAGTTGTGACCTTGTGACTATCCAGCAGGGTGACTAGCACACCAGTCGTGACCTTCTGACTATTCAGCAAGGTGTTTAACCCACCCTTCATGGACCTCTGATTGTCCAGTAGGGTGGTGACTAACCCACCAATTGTGACCTTCCACCTGTCCAGCAGGGTGGCTACCCCACCTGTCATGACCTTTTGACTATCCAGAATTTAGTCCACCTTTTGTGAACTTCTGACTGTTCAGCAGGGCAGCTAGCCCACCACCTTCTGATTGTCCACCAGGGTGGCTAACCTACCAGTTGTGACCTTCTGACTGTCCAGCAGGGTGGTGACTAATCCACCGGTTGTGACAGTTCATCTGTCCATCAGGGTGTCTAACTTACTTGTCCTTTTCCACCCCCTCTCTGTCTGTGTAAACTGTGGCCTTTCTTTCTCCTACCAGCTAAGCACCATCTGCCTTCACGCTCAGTGGGCATCTAGCTGTCCATTTTTCAGCAAAACAAAAGACAAAACATTGAAACAGATCTATGCAAAGTTGTCTAAATTAATTACAAATATAAAATACAGAATAACTAACTACATACGTATTCACCCCCTTCAAGTCAGTATTTAGTAGGTGCACCATTGGCAGCCATGACAGCCCTCAGTCTGTGTGCACAGGCGTCTCTTTCCCCCTCTCTGTCAGCTTTGCACATCCTCATTCTTCTTCTGTGTAAAACTTGTCAAGCTCTGACAGGTTGCATGGTGATCTTGAATTAATAGCCTTAAACTCTGCATTTTATTGAGATGTGGACTCTGAGTCGGCCACTCCAAGACACTATCATTGTTGTTCTGAAGCCATTCCTGAGTAGCTTTGGCTTTATGCTTGGAGTCCTTGTCTTGCTGGATAACAAATCTTCTACCAAGGCACAGGATTCTTACAGACTGCAACAGGTTTTCCTCCAGGATCTCCTTGCATTTTACCTCCACAAGCCTTCCAGGACCCACTACAGAAGATGGAGAAGCATCCCCACAGCCTGATACTGCCACCACCATGCTTCACAGTGATGATGGTGTGTTGTTACTTTCTTGAATACAAAGTATAGGGGGGAGTATTGTCTTCTTCTTCTTCTTTCGGCTGTTCCCGTTAGGGGTTGCCACAGCTGACGAGGGAGTATTGTAATCGTTCAAAAATTTAATTTTGAGATTTTGATGAATCTTGACGTTTTAGGCATCCCTGAGTCCGAAAATAAATTTTTTGGAATTATGTCTGTGTGTGTGTGTGTGTGGGTGTGTGTGTAAACTTGAGTACACTTTCACTTAGGTCAACCAAGTCTTGCATACAAGTATTAGGTACAAAATATAGATTTCTATCAACTTTTCGGCTATTTCCACCAACCAGAAGTGGTACTTTTTTATTCATGTAGCTGCAGAGTCTGATTTATTGAACTTTACTTTTATAATAATTGTTCAATATATTATTAATTTGATTTGATTTGCTGTTGATGGTTCTTTAATGTACATAATATAAAAATATAATCATTGTCTTGCGGTTTACTCCTCAAATATCCATCCCCAAATCTGAGTATATGAGAAAGTCGAGGGGAGAGCACTCCCAATTTTTGATAATATGCAATGTTAGCCTTTCACCAAACATTGTATTTAGTCTGATGGCCACAAAGCTTGATTTTGGTCTCATCAGACCATAGGTCCATCTTCCACTTCACTTCAGTGTCTCCCACGTGCCTTCTGGCAAACTCAAGCTGAGATTCTGCCGGTATTTTTATCACTCTGCCACTCTCACATAAACCTGTGACTGGTGAAACACCCACGGGCACAGTTGTTGTCTGCACAGTCTCCAGTCTCAGCTGCTGTAGCTTGCGACTTCATAGTTCTCACAGATGTCTTGATGACCTCACTCATTCACCATCTTCTTGCATGGTTACTCAGTTTTTGTGGATGGCCTGGTCTAACAGATTTCCAGCTCTGCCATATTATTTCCTTTTCTTAACCACTGATTTAACTGGACTCCAAAGATATTCAGTGATTTGGATATTTTCTTGTCTCCATCCCCTGACTTGTTCTCTTCATTCCTCTTTTCATGGAGTTGTTCTTTGGTCTTCATTGTGTAGGTCAGTTCACACCTCCACAGCCTGATGCTGTCACCATCATGCTGCACTATGGGAATGGTAGGTTTTTAATAATGTACAGTGTAACAGTTTTGGTCTGATCAGACCATAGAACCGTCTTCCAGCTGACTTCAGAGTCTCCCACATGCCTTAGCAGAGGCTTTCCATCACCCACTGTCCCATAAAGCTGTAACTGCTGAAGCACCCAGGCATCAGTCTCTCCAGTCTCCATTGTAGTTCATAACTTCTTCAGAATTCTCAGTGATCTCTTGGTGGGCTTCCCTCACTCATCTTTTTCTTGCATGACCACTCGGTTTTTGTGGAGGGCCTGCTCCAGTCAGGTTTACCGCCCTACCATTCATTTCATTTTTTCATGTCTGATTTAACTGCAATCCAAGGGTATAGTCAGCACCTTGTCTCCATCCTCTGACTTTTCAGTCCACTTTTCATGGAGTCGCTTGGCATGTTTTTGGTCTTCATTGTGTTGGTTAGCCCATCATATTGATTCCCCACAAGTCGAACCTTTCAGATGAGGTGCATTTATATGACAATCAACTGAAACCCCAGATGGGTGACCTCCTTTGAACTCATTCTGTAACTTCTAAAGCCAAGTTGGCTGCACCATTGAGGATTTAGGGGTGTCAATACTTATGTCATCAATTATTTTGTGTTTTATATTTGTAACTGGGGGGCTTACCTGTCTGCTCATTTTGTTCGCCAACCAACCCCGGCCAGTGCTATGCACCAGCCACTTCACATCTCTGCCGCTCGCATTGTGAAGAGGGGGGCTGAACGCACCACAAGGAGACACGGTCGCTCCTCCGAAACCCCCTCTTAAACGCTGATACAATGGGAAACAAATACAGTTTTTTTTTACCTCCTCTTTGCTTGATCAGCTGCTGGATTGTTGCTGCTGCCGTGCCATGTGATCTGCATCTCGAGCAGCACTTTGAACATTTAAAAGCCTGTACAGCAGCTGTCTTTGTCATCTACTCTTTGTCTTTTATTTCCGGCCCCAGGTGTAGTTAAATCTGTTGGCACAAAGTCTCGTCTTGCGGGATGTGAGTTATTGATATTTTTTAGTTTATAATTTAAAAACGGAATAAAAATCTGAAAATCTAACAACATTCCATTAAAGTTCGATAAATTCTGAAAAGAATGATACCAAATATATGCAAGTTTTAAAATAAGCCTGATTTAAAGCATGACCAAAAACATCACATAAAATCGTTGCACTTTTAGACTTAGGATTTTATATATAGAGTGTAGATTTACTTTGCAGAGATCTGTTTTCACTTTGACATCAAGGAATATTTTTTTGTTGCTCACAGCCAAAAAAAAAAAACCAAAATAATCCCCCGTGTTTCAATGTTGTATAATAAGAAAATGTGAAAATGTCCAAGGGGGTGAACACTTTTTATAAACCCTGTATGGTATAAAGTTTCAGTCTGGCAGGTATGATTGCACGGGGTGAGTCGTAGTGCTGACCGAATCAACAGAAAATGAAGATCAACCTGATGCAGAAATCACTCTCCAAGGTGCTGTATAGCAAAGTGTGTGTGTGGCATGAGGTTCTCACAGAGCCTGAAGTCATCGAGTGGTGTGTAGGCACGCTGACAGAAACACATTTGAGCCGGAGATCTGCCCTTGACAGGAAATACCGCAGCTGTTACTTGGTGTAGCTTCTAGGAAACTGCAGATTGCTATCTGGATGTTTGCTTTCTACACATCTCTGCTTGCAAAGAACCTTTAGTGGCTAACGGCTTCCAAACAGGCAACCGCAGAAGTAAAACCAGAGAAACAAAATAAATCAATGAGAGGAGAAGGTCCGCAGAGGACTGCATCTTGGGTAGCTTGACAAAAAGAGGTTTGCAGAGAAGACATCCTCGAAACCCCTGGCCCATTGAGGTCCCCAATCACATTCAGACTTCAGGTCAGTGACTATAAGTGCGGGCCGAGAGAAGATCATGCAGGCCAGAATCTGGAGTCAGTCATTTTAATGGAGTCCAACAACCTGTACATCCCTTTCTCTACCCTGAAAATCCCCTCAAGTTCATTCCAGTGGTTAATACCCCAAAACCACTGCCAGCTTCCTCATGTTTTATATTTTCAATGAGGGAAGTTGTTCACACCAGAGTAGCAGAGACACACAGCATACAGTTCAGGGGCCATCACGGACTGAACTCTTAACAGTCCTAACTGGCTAGAAGGCACACATCGGGGGGCACTCCAGCTGTCTTAACGCCCTCCTGAAGGGAGACCCAGCAAATTTACGTCCTCACCGGGTTTTACAGAAGTAGGTGGAGATGAGCACAGCTCTTATCAGAGCTGCAGCAGCCCCCTCAGCCTCTGAAGATGAGATGTATCACTTGATGTGAGATTCAGCGAGGAGAAAAGGCACCGTCTTGTGACAGAGGGGTAGAAATTTCCCAATGAGGGTCCGGTCACACTGAGTGATTCATTTTTGGCATTTTGGAGAGTAGTGCTGGGGTAAAGGTCAGGACATTCAGGACCTGTGGGGAAGCAGAAGACCTTTGCTGTTGGGGGTGGGACGGTAGCCTGTCATGCCATCTGATGTAAGGCAGACAGCTTGGCAGAGACAGAAGGAGTTGCAGACGCCATGCAGATTGCCTACAAGAGAGGCAGGAGTCTCAATCTGCAGTTGCAACTGCAGTAACCATTTTCTTCATAAAGAACACCACCAGCCATTATTGCCTTTAAAAGTGCCATCCATCCATCAATCCATTTTATTAACTTCGCCTAGCATAGAGTCTTGGTGAAATGGAGTCGATCATAGAAGCAGTGGCGACATGTTGCAAGTTAATTAGCACCAGCAAGTAACGATGTCACTCTGTGCATGTGACAATAAGGACACTATAAACTGTCTGGACAAAGCAAGGGCCAACCCTGGACAGGATGCCAACCCATCTCATGGACACACCTACACTCACTCAGATTGGAGACCCCATGTTGGTGACTTGCCCAGGAACAGAATCGTGTTTTGTAGATGTGTGATGCTGCAGCCTTCACTATTGTGCCATCCTTTGATCGATGACATGTTTAATTTTGTTGTGATGTGAGATTTTACATATAACTTGATGAATATTTTGTATGTCTTTATTTGATTTTTAGGCAAAGCAATGTAATTTAGTGTTACTTTGGTGAGAGGCGTTCGTGTCTGCCCCCCTTTTACGACTGAGCCTCTTTGAATTTTATGACAGGACTTGGGGGAAGATGTGCCTTAAACCGGTTTGGTTAGTGTTTCTTTGCTTAATTCATTTCTACCCCCGCAAGAAAGACTTAAAGACATATGGTCTTGGGGGTGGCAGGTATTAAGATGTTCTATTCCCCCATTGGTCTGAGGCATGGCTGTTTGGAATTGGCTTGTCTCAGAGGCCTTTAAGTACTACGACGGCCTATTGGCTGTAGGTGTTGGACAGAACATCTATAAATGTATGTGTTTAACCTCACAATCTCTCCCTTACTAACCAACATATGATGAAGAAGTATCTCTCTCTTGCTAACCTGTGATAATGAAGACAACACAATGAAGAGCACAGCTCAGCAGCCATTTTGAACAGACATGTGGCTGAAAGCTGAGCACCAATGATGCCTTAACTAGAGACATTTAAGTAACTACAAGTCTGTGTGCCACCTGAACTACATATCATCATTTAATCAGGTTGTATGGTTGACAATATTCAAATATACTTTGCATTTTGTTATTATTTATGAAAATTATCAATAATACATTATCTTATGTGTAACTTAACTTCTGCTTGTCTTTTTACTACATCTAATTGCCTGAGGTTATAGATATAGAAGGGAAGGTGGGGATAAGTTATATACAATAGTACCTTATAAACAGTGGAAAGTCTGTGAGATTAGGCATTCTAAGGCTACATATTAATAATACAATAGGGAAAAGTAGAGCAATATATATTACTCTACTAAGACAAAACAAATTTACAGTGGATTCAGAAAGTATTTAGACCCTATCACTTTCAAGAAATAATCTGATCACCTGAGCATTTGCCTCAGGAAATTTACCTTTGTGGACACTTCTACCTGTGGCTGCTGAAAGCGACGCAAAGCTGAGCAGGCGAAGAGTGCAGCGGACATAAACAGGCTATAAAACTGTAACCCGGTTAAGGGTTTACATAAGGAAGGAAGGAATCTATGTCTGATAACTTGGTGCTCAGAGGCCAATAATTTTGGATTCTTTAACCGGAATATGGTCTGCATGACATTTTAGAAAGGCTCATGTAAACAGCCACTCTTACTTCTTTCTGCAAAGTCATTTTTAGTTTTGAATCCTTTGAAAGACACTATAGACATATAGTGGATTCAGAAAATATTCAGACCCCTTCACTTTCTGCACATGATATTGTGTTGCAGATTTAATTTTAAATGGAAACAACACATTTTGCCATTTGGGCCCATTAATCTACGCTCAGTAACCCATAATGACAAAGTAAAATCATGTTTACAGAAAGGATTGCAAAGCCTGAAATCAGACCCTTAATTCAGCATTTTGTAGAAGCCCCTACAGCAACAATGTCTAGCTCTGAGTCAAATAAGATAAGTCTCACTAAGGTTTGCTCACCTGGATTTGGCCAGTTTATCTCATTTTTCTCAAGCTCCGTTAGATGGGATGATAAGCATTTTTTGGCCATCTTCAGAGCTCTCCACAGATGCTTTATAGGGCTTAATTCTAGACTTTGGCTGGGCCACTCAAGGACACTCAAAAGACTTGTCCCTAAGCCACTCTAGTGTTGTATTGGCTGTATATGTTGAAAGGTGAATTGGTGCCCAGGTCTCAGGGCACAAGCACTCCGGAGCAGGTTTTCTTCTAGGACCTCTCTGTATTTGGCCACATTCATCCTTCTCTCAATTCTGACCAGTCTCAACATCCCTGCTGTTGAGAAACACTCCATAGCATGACGGCACCACCATTCATGCTTCACCATATATATGGTATTAGGCAGGAGATGATCAATATTTGGTCTTCCACAGATATAGTGCTTTGCAGGCCCTCCATAGGCTTGGCATGCCAGCTGGTCTACATTGTGGCATTCTTTAGTGCTTCAGTTTGGCACACAGAGGCTGACACATAGTGATGTCCCTTTCTGCCATGGTGCATGGTTCTCAGTGAGTGCAGTTCTGCTTTAAATGTTTTCTGCTGAAGGTGTTCAGTTTTTATCTCATCAGACCAAATAATCTTTTCCCTCCTTCTCTCAGAGTTCTTCAAGCACCTTTAACTCTGGAGTGGCTTTGATTTAGCTATTCTACCATATACGCCTAATTGACGGTGTGCTGCTGAGATGGTTGTTCCTCTGACAGGTTATCCCATCTCATCAGATTGGTTAGAATGACCACTGGGTTGCTGGCCACATCCCTTTTTTCCCGGTTGCTCAGTTTGGCTGGATGGCCAACTCTAGGAAGAGTCCTGGTGGTTCCAAGCTTCTTCTTTTTCACAATGATTGACACTGCTGTGCTCCTGGAAACTTGCAGAGCTTTAGAAATGGTTTGATCTCCTTGCCCTGAACTACGCCTCAACCGCCAAGTTGATCGTGGAGGTCCACAGAGAGTTCCTTGGACTTCATGGTTTGGTTTTTGTCCTGACATGCAGTGTGAATTGTGGGACTTTCAATACACAAGTGTGTGCCTTTCTAAATGATGTCCAGTCATTTCAATGTGCAGGTGGACTCCAATCAAGTTCTTGAAACATCTCAAGGCTCAGGAGGCCCCTGAGCACAAAGGGTCTGAATACTGACACGAATGAAAGGTTTCAGTTTTTACATTTTAATACATTTGCAAACCTTTCTGAAAATATTTAGTCATTATGAGTTACTGGTTGCAAGATAAGTGGCCAGAAATTGCAAACATATCCATTTAAAATTAAAGCTACAGCACAATCAAGGGTACAGAAAGTGAAGGGGTCTGAAGTCTTCTTAAGTCCATTGTATGTATATGGCGTCTTTCAAAGTATTCAAAATCAAAAATGACTTTAGAGAAAGACTCAACAGCAGCCATCTTGCATCTTATGGTGTCTTGCTCTGGTCAGCCAGTGAGTTATTTGTTGGTATTGTAAACTTGCAGGCAAATGAAAAGAGAAAGATTTGGGGTCCCTGCCAGGAAAGGAAGGAAATTGTTGTAAGAATAACGAAATAGTGCTGCTCTGCTGGAGTTGTGTCCGCCAGTGCTGCTCTGATCAGAATGACCCCGTTTTCCACCTGAGGCCTTTTTTAAGCTGCATAGAGCAGAAAAGGAAGAGTTTGAAGAGGGCAAGAGAAGACATCAGCCATCTCCGGGTGGGCCTTCCTCTGTCCTGAGAATGGGAATAGAAGGAAGGTATATGAATATGGGGTGTAAGCCATTTTCTGGTCCACCTGTGCATCATTAAGTAGGTCCCCATAAAACACTCAGTAGCCTCACATGTCTGACCCCTGGCTACCTATGGCCTTGTGAAAGAGAGAAGTGCATTCTGGGAAGACAAATGCCTAGGTTAGCTTCCTTCTGGAGCAATTCCTTCAGGGCGAATGTCGACTTTTGTCGAAATTCACGGGTAGAGGACGATAAGCAGCTGTAAACGGTGACAAAACTCGCCATTCTGTTTTAGTCCAACTCTCTTTAAAGTTAGCCTCGTTGATTTGCATGAGTAGCGAAAACAGCAAACAACCCCTCAAATGGCATCGACATCTGGCGAAAGACCAAAGCAAATGTGCAAAGAAAAATACTCTGTGGACAGCGTTTTGTGTATCATAGCGCTGAATCGGACTCTGAGTTGTCAGATTTTGATGTAGGTGATCTGAAGATCGAAAACGAAAGTGAGGGGCCAGTGTCAGCTGATTGTGGTGCTGACCATTTCCGTGTAGCTACTGCACTTATGCCAACGTTCACCTGGGAGGGCCACCTCTTATAATGACAAGAGGTACAAACCAGATTGCGTTTTACTGCTACTGCTGCATGAAGACAGCCGGGCAAGCCGGCCCACCACATATTCCTGCTGGCCATTGAGCTGCCCCTGTGCAGCCTCTGCTTCCAGAGACGCCGAACGGGCACTGACAGCAACAAAAGACGTCTTATATTAATTTATGTGTGAAACCATTGCTTCGTGAGCTTTTCTGAAAACTGGAAAAAATATTCATCCCTCAAAGAGGTAATAGAAGGCATGGAAGGAATGGTATCTTGGCTGGGGTGGATAGAGCTCCCTTTTCTGGCTGGGAAGCTGTCATAATGGATGGCCAGTGGGAAACTGCCTTCTCAGGCCCATATGTTCCCCAGTATGGTGGGTGGCAGCGCCTCTCTGGTGTAGTGTTAGGGCTGCATGAGATTTGTAGGGAGCTGCCAGGGATAAGAGGCTCTCTTGTCACGTGGAGGTTCCACTTGACCTGGATGTGCTCTCTGGATATGATATCATTGTAGCAGAAGTACCCCCAGACCCAGCTTGAAAAGATGCCCCTCTGCCTCAGCCAGCCAAGTGAGAATGAGAAGAAATGCTGTAATGGTGGAACTTTGCTTTATTGTTTACATTGAAAAGGAAGAAACATCTAAAAAGGTATTTGGGAAAATGAAAAATAGTCTTGTTATATTGTAGCTGAGAAGGTCTCCCCCTAAGATCCACACCAGAGCCCAGACCATCTCCGAAGTCCAAGAGAGACATAAGCATTAGCCAAGGGGCACCTAAATGGCACAGGGGCATATTCACTTACAACTCAAACAGATAACCACGACTTCTCATCTCTTTTCAGCCATCAGGCCCGATCCCCTCATCAAAGACCCAGCGCAGCAGGATGGCTACTACTGCCGCTTATCACAAGAAGAAAACGGGGGCAAACCGGTGCAGGAGAATAGCTTCAAGGACACCGACCTCACCCAGAAGCTGACGTGAGCGTGTCATCGACTTGCGAAGGGCAGTTTCGACCAGTGGGCTCAACGTGACTGGCCTTCTCTGGATCCCGGAGGGGACTCAGTGGAGCAGGGATGTCGTGACCAAGTGCCAAGCAGCTACCCTGCAATGCCATATCTGGAGAAGCACAGAGGTCGGTGCCAGTTTCTTGGGCACGTCACGTTTGTATTTATTGCACTTATTTATTGGGAAAAACCCCAGGGAGTGGGAGGCCAGGCCGTCTCCACAGTGGACATGCTTTTCCGTTTTTTTTTATTTGTGCATAAATGTTATTATGCAGTTTAAAGATATTTTATTTAACTCACTGCCCTTTGTTTATTTCTTTATTTACGGTGTCATTATTGACATTGCCAACATGGATTCTTTTCATTTTTGAAGGGTTTTGCTTTATACTGTAAATCATGAAGATACCATAGACAGAGAAGCTCAGCCCCTTGTATTGTGCCACCCACCACTTCTCCATTCATCCATTTTATTATCATTATCTCTTATTTGGCTGGCACCTTTATCCAAGGTGGCGTACAACATCTGAGTGCATTTCTTTTGGTTTTCCAGTAGGAGCACAGACAGGTGAAGTGACTTACTCAGGGTCACAGTGTCAGAAGCTGGATTTAAACCCAAAGTCCAAAGCCTTAACCACTGCCTGCCATTCACTCTAATAATGGTTTGGGGTGGGCCATCACAGCAACACTGGGCACCATTTGTGCCAGTCCTTTGCAAGACACACTAACTCAGAAATTTAGTGTCACTAGTTGTCCTCACCTGAGTGCTTTACAGATGTGGAATAAAACTGGAGTATCTAGTGAAGAAAATCCATCATGTACAACGCATAAACTCCAAAACAGAAATCTGAACAGCCAGAACTCCTAAGGCTTTGAGGTCATCACCGTGCTGCCCCTCATCTCTCAGAGCAAACAATATATATAAAAAAGTCTTTCTCTGCCATCATATTCCATCATCTAACAAACCATGTGCTCCTCTTTGGGTAAAGATCAAACTCCAGTTGACACTCTGAAGGGTGAATCCTCCACATCGGTGATTCAAGAGACTCTGGACAAGCAATAAATGTCATTAGGCCTTCCAACTCACCCTCTCCCGACAGTAAAATTTATGACTATTATTTTAGCAAAGGGCGGCACGGTGGCACAGTGGGTAGCGCTGCTGCCTCGCAGTTAGGAGACCCGGGTTTTCACTTCCCAGGTCCTCCCTGCGTGGAGTTTGCATGTTCTCCCCGTGCCTGCGTGGGTTTCCTCCCACAGTCCAAAGACATGCAGGTTAGGTGCATTGGCGATTCTAAATTGTCCCTAATATGTGCTTGGTGTGTGGGTGGGTGTGTGTGTGTGCCCTGTGGTGGGCTGGCGCCCTGCCCGGGGTTTGTTTCCTGCCTTGCGTCTGGGATTGGCTCCAGCAGACCCCCATGACCCTGTAGTTATGATATAGCGGGTTGGATAATGAATGGATGGATTTTATTAAAGTGCTCTGTACGTCACTGGGGTCTGCTGAGGGATGATATCTGAATGAACTGATCAGGAAGTGAGAAGTTAATTACTGGTGACAGTAACAGAAGAAACAATGATGGCTAACTAAAAGGCTTTTACGGTAGCTGCTGCTATCTTGCCCATGACAGGAGTCTCTTCAGTCATTGGCTCATTTTTAACACATTGTGTGTTAAATGGAGCTGATTTCTTCTTTTTTTGCCCACAGTCAACAGACTCCATAAGTGCTGCTTCCATCATGCCTGGCTTCACTCTAGCCAAAAATGATCCAGTAACAATATCTCCCTTTTTTTAAGCACATTCACATATAATTCACAAAGCACCTATTGCGGTAGCTATGTTTGCCTATCTGTCCTCATGAAACAACATGGACACATTTTGTTGATATGTGGACCACTTGGGTGGCACGGTGGCGCAGTGGTAGTGCTGCTGCCTCGCAGTTAGGAGACCTGGGTTCGCTTCCTGGGTCCTCCCTGCGTGGAGTTTGCATGTTGTCTGCGTGGGTTTCCTCACACAGTCCAAAGACATGCAGGTTAGGTGTACTGGCGATCCTAAATTGTCCTTGGTGTGTGTGTGTGCCCTACGGTGGGCTGGTGCCCTACCCAGGGTTTTTTCCTGCCTTGCGCCCTGTGCTGGCTGGGACTGGCTCCAGCAGACCCCCATGACACTGTGTTTGGATATAGCGGGTAGGATAATGACTGACTGACTGACTGACTGACTGTGGACCACTTGTTCTTCAAGGAAATGTTTGAGACAAATTTCATGGCAGGATGCTCTCAATGGGACACCTGATAAGAATGGGGGGGTGGAAGTCCAGCTTTTTTTAGTATCCTCAGAAATTAGATAGACTCTTGTGTCTTTTCTAACTTGTATGATAATAACTTTAGAAATGTGAATGCCCAGAAGCTTAAAACTGGGCACTGCCTCCACCACTGAGCCATTAATATAAAAGGACGTGTGAAAGGCTTGAGTCTTTCTAAGGTCAATAACATCTCTTTGGTCTTGTCAACATTGAGAGATAAGCCATTGTCCTGGCAGCAAATGGCATGGCACTCTACTTCATTCCTATATCACGTTTGTAAAGAGGCCCACGTTTGTGGTATCAATTGTATACACAGTTGTGCACCAACAGGGTATAAAGTAGTGGGCTCCTTACACAGCCTTGTAGTGCCCCTCTATTCACAATGATGGTGTGGAAAACCTTACAGCCTGGGGTTTGTTAGTCAAAAAGGCAAAAATTAGTTACACAGGTATTCAAACCCTCTGAGGACCACTTTTGTACAAGCTGTTGAGAGATGATGGTTTACCATACTTAACTAAATTCTGCAAGCACAATTCTCACATAAGTTGGTGAGGGCCTGATGCAATGCACTAGCAATACCTTTATAGGCACATTCCCACCACAAGAACTTTGCTTTCAGGAACCAATGAGTCCCTAAATGAGGTATGCCCTGGGCCACGTTTGTGTGCTGCGCTCCCACCACACAACAAGAACTGTAACCTTTATGCAAAATATGAGATGTGCATAAAAGAGGCCAAGTCAGAGTCCAGATCTCAGTCTTATTGAGAATTTGTGGCTGGACTTGAAAAAGGCAGTTCACTCAGGATCACCATGACACCTGACAGAGGGTGAGCATGTCCTGCAAAGTAGAAGAAGAATGGAGAAAGAAAGACAGTGGCCAGATGTGCAAAGCTGATAGAGAGAAGGGTGTCATGGCTGCCAAAGATGTCTTTTACATGCTACTAATAATAATTCTTTACATTTATATAGTGCTTTACACAGTGAGTGGGGAGCAACTTTAACCACCATTAATGTGTAGCATACATCTGGATGACGGGACGGCAGCCAATTTGCACCAGTATGCTCACCACAGTGGTGAAGAGGTGAGAGAGACAGCCAGTTAGAGACAGGGGATGATTAGGGGGTGAGAGAGATAGCCAATTACAGATAGGGGGTGATTAGGGGGTGAGAGAGATAGTCAATTAGAGATAGGGGATGATTAGGGGTCGTAATGACCAGTTTGTAATGACCACAGAGAATCAGGACCTCGGTTTTATGTCTCATACGGAGGATGAAGCCATTTTTACAGCACGGTGTCCCCGTCACTGCACTGGGACATTGGGATCCACATTCAGACCACATACTGTGTGATAACTAGAGGGTGCTGGGTCTCCCCAAACTCCCAACACACCAGCTCGGACACAAGTTTGGTGTTTGCAAAGGGTTTTTATTGTGGTGGGAAACTCTTACAAGGAATAGTTTCCCATACTACAACTATGCAACTCAGCAATACTCCATTTCCCTGTCTTGTTCTCCTCCGCTCCTATCGCAAGCTTTGTTCTCCCCCTCCCGACTCTGGCTCCCCAATCGAAGCAGCGCTGCTCTGTTTATGTAACACCCAGAAGCACTTCCAGTGTCCCAAAGCTGTGGCTCAGAAGCACTTCCGGGTGAAGTTGGAGCCAAACACAGCAGGGATCTCCAGTCCCCTCAGCAACCACTGGCAGCACCCACAGAACCCAAAAGGGCTGAACTTACAAACACCAGTTCCAGTTCCCAAGATGCCCTGTGGGAATCCATGGCGATGCAGTAACCCAGATGGGCTGCCAACCAGCATTCGGGGGAGACAATGCCCTCTGAAAACTGTCTCCTCCTGTCCTTTCACACCATGGGCATCCCAGCTGGGTAAGGTTCTCAGTACAACACCAGCCAGGTTGCCCGTCCTTCTGTGGCATCTGTCACAACTGACTTGAAGGGGCTGAATACTTATGTGGCCAACGATTCTGTGTTTTGTATTTGTAATTATTGTAGACCACTCTGCAGAGGTCTTTTTCATTTTGACATCCAATCGTCTTTTTCTCCTATCAAAAAAGGTAAATGCATTCGACTGTGACTCAATGATGTTTAACAACGAAATGTGAAGGCTTCCAGGAAGTTGATTACGTTTTTCATGGACACCATATGTGATGTTTCGTTTTTTGAAGTGAAGGAAATTTTACAATTTTAAGGCTTTCCACTTTTTATGCAGAGCACTAATTACATGGATTACCCAAAGACATGAAATGTCAAATAAAGGAGCAGCTCCATTGTCACTCATTTTTCTTTCTGAAGTGATCAACTGAGCCTTTATTGCCATGTTTGTTTGCTAGTCAAAGTCTCGACAATGGGGGTCAACATTCTCCACCAGGCGTCTGAGAAAGACCACAGCACACCCTCTGTCTGGATTCTTCTCCTCTTCTGATTCTTCAGTTTCACGTTCCATCCTGTCACTTTCTTAGGCCTCAACAAAGCTGCGCTGTAAATCCACATGGTTTTCCTCGAAATGAAATTGGCACAGGACTTTGGAGGACTTTCAGTTTGGCAGCGCCTACTGAGACCTGCATTTCCCATCCCGTAACTTTCTTTAAGTTTGTGCAGAAGGGCCACTTGGAAGTGACGGTGGGAGACACAAGTCCTAATAGTGGTGAATCTGCAATTAGCTAAGAGTAATTACAGCAGAGCAAAGCACTCGTCGGACATTGAAAGGAAGCTGGCGTGCGCTGATGTTCAGTCTGTGGGGAAGTTCTCAGCCCACGTGACATCTTGATAAGGTGCTACTGAGAGGCCCATAGCTGCAAGCCGCACAAAATGGCTCCTCAGGGTTCAGTCCTCCATTACCCGAGCATTCTCCAGTACCTCAAGACGTCATCAGCTGGTCCAGGGTACCTGTAGACTTTCTCGATGTTTGGCCTCCTGACTGATGTTGTTCTCAAGCTCTAGCTTCTCCTCTTCTTAGGTATCAATGGTGGAGGCTCATCTGTTAAGGTGTTGAACATCTCTTCAGGCTGTGGGAGGCAAGAAGACAAGGTTTCACATGAATATCACATCATCAAGGCCTGCCCTGCACTGACCTCACCCCTTCCTCCCAGGAACCTCTTCACGTAGCGTGCAAATGCAAATCATCCTATATATCATTGATTGTGGTTCAACGATTACAATCTGAGCTGCAGCAGCCAGGTTTTGTACAAGCTCATCAGTTTCTAAACTGTTTTAAAGCATTTCTGCTTTCAAACATAAATAGAGTGAGCAGGAAAGGAGTAACAGTTTGTAGTTTCACTTACTGGAATTTGAGACATCTGTTTGCTTTAGCTTTTTCCTGTACAGAATGTCCTAACCTGAGATTACAAAATTAGGAAACTGAGCAAGAGGCCACTCATCTCATCATGCAGCACAGGGCAGTCATCGCAAGTCTCTCAAGTTTGCCGAATCACCCCTTTTCTGAACCCCACTCTTTAATAGCCTGGCTGATGCAAACTGCCGATCATCGTGGCAGTAAATGGGCATAAGGTGGGACTTAACAGTAAAGAAGGTTGCTAGTCAACCCCAGGGCACACACACTTTTGCTCCCATGCTGTGACAATTAAGAGCCATGCATGTCTTTAGGGCGTAGGAGGAAATCAGAATATCCACCTTAATAAAAGGATAAGTGTCTGTGTGCCTGCCCAATTGTTATATGTTTGTTATCCAACAGATGGCGCATCACAAACATTAGCTCTGCTTTTTCGAATCCTGTACCAAATGGCATGTAACACAGACACACCAACCGAACGGACACACTGCACAGTAAATGTTAATGCTGAAATAGTCAAACATAGAGCAACTACAGGATGGGCAGACATCAGCTTATCCGCCCTCATGAAAGGACAGGTGTGTGTGTGTCTGTCCGGTTGCAAAGTCTCTGTGGTGTGCTGGGCTGGTGACATCACTTCAAGAGAGGCCCACCAAATCAACAGGCTAATTAAAAGGGCAGGCTCATTTAGGGGACACACTCTGGACTCCCTGGAGGAGAGAATGAAAATAAAACTGAATGCCATTATGAACAATGCTGCACAGCCTCTCTGTGACACACTGACAATGAGGACAATCAGCCAATGAATTATACAGCAGATGTGTGTCAAGAAACACTATGGGGGGCTCCTTTATACCGACAGCAATACTTCTGCATAATGCCTCACTGGGACTGGGACAGTCAAATCAGAAGTTTATCTTTCTCTTTAAATTGTCTTCCTTTTGAGTCATTCTGGTGTGAGTTCAGACCAAAGTGTGTTTGAATATCTATCTATCTATCTATCTATCTATCTATCTATCTATCTATCTATCTATCTATCTATCATATGGTGCCTTTCAAATCTATCTGTCTACCTATTTATCTATTATATAGTGCCTTTCATATCGCTCTATCTATCTATCTGTTATAATAGTGCCATACATATCTGTTGTGTATTACACTGTATAGTGACTTACATATCTATCTATCTGTCTATCTATCTATCTATCTATCTATCTATCTATCTATCTATCTATCTATCTATCTATCTATCTATCTATCTATCTATCTATCTATCTATCTATCTATCTATCTATCTATCTATCTATCTATCTATCTATCTATCATTTGTTATCTAACTGCAGACCTTATTCCAGCAGAAACAGGACCTGCCTATGGACGAGATGCCAGTCCACTATAAAGTATCCTCACTCATCGTGGGCCAAATTCAGACTCATAAATCAGTCTGACCACTTATCTGTGGACCGCAGAATGAAGCTCTTGTGATTCTTGACACTACCCTCCCAATTGGTTGCTCTCTGACAGCCCGGGTTGACTCCACATTCCAAGGTTGCTTCCGGGAGCCACTTGAACTGTCATTAACATACCCGAGGATGAGCCGGGCAAATGAGGACACACAAAGTCAACAAGAAATGGTGCTTTTATTTCCAAAGGTGTCCAAAGGTTCCATACTTCAAATAATCCATAAATAAATAATCCTCTTCTTCTCCCTCAAGCTTCTCCTTAGTGCTCTCTACCTGACTGCCCGCCTCCTCTCTATTGCATGCTGGCTTCTCCCGATTCTGCCGTCTCCGTCATCCTTTCCCTCCCTAACTGACTAAATGAACTGCCCACCTACTCTTTCTTTCTTTCTGTCTCTCTCTTTCACTGTTCTTCTCTCTGTTTCTCTCACTCTTTTTTCTTCATCCGCCTATTTCACCGTGTAGACTCCCTTTATAGAACCGATTGGGTGCAGGTGGTGTCCTCCACTTACTCCGAGGTGTGAATGAAGCACTTGACCAATCCACTCACATGTACACGGGAATGTGTGATCAGCCAAGCACCCCAATTTACCTCATGCGGCACATGCATGAACACACATGCACCCGCACCCTCTGGGATGCCCGATTATTTATTTAGAATTTGGAATGCCCCAAACCTCTGCCATCACATTCTCTGTATCATAGACCAGTGAAGTGCTTGATTGTGGCATGTCTACACTTTAACTGACACCTTCTTTAAGCTGCGCCGTCTTCAATTTCAAAGAAAGCAAATATCATCAGACATAGCTATGGTCCCAAAAACAAACCCACAGCCATGTGCCATTAACCTGAACACTTAAGATGTGATCTCAGAGAAGGCCAAGAACCCCTTGTCTTACGCATAGATGAACACTTCTTTAAAGTAAAGCTATTATTAATAATTTAGCAAATTTCACAATATCGTGCAGTATATTACACATTGTGAAACTGACAGAAGCTGGTAAAAACTTTCTTCTTTTCATGAACAACTGTAATTTTCAGAGTCATCACACGTATCAAATATAAGGAATCATTGTAGGGCTGTGATGGGTTCCCTCAAAACAAAAAAACAATTAATCTTAGTAAAATTTTCCCACCTGCTGAAGCCGGAAAATCCAATTTTCATAATCTTCTGAAGAAGAACAGCGGATGAGCATTGCATCCATCATGGTGCCTACAAAGTTAAAAAAAATAGGAATTCATGTAAAATCTTGGTCGTCACCTCATAAAAAGAGAGTCTGAGGAAACAGAGCCAAAGGTGGGAAATGTCCCAAAAGACCAACGGCGAAAGACACCATTCATCATCTGTCTATAAATGTCCAGCTGAGCACAATGCTATGAATCTCGTTAAATGAGCTCACCAGATCTATTAGACTGCTACTCATAAATCTCCACTCACCGGAAAGTTCAAACTCCAGCCGGCCAGGTAATGCAGATTTCTCCAGCGCTTTAATAGACTTTAAGGGGAGCCGACCCTGAAAGGGAGACAGAAGCACTTGAGGAGCACACCAGGATGATAATAACTGCTGTTTGGACGTCCCGATTTCTCCTACTCTCACTCTTTTGTGGTGCCCTGCACTAAACTGCACGATGACGAGTCTCCTGTTTATCCCTCTTTTCAACAAAGCTCTCATTAGCCACCTTGGACCCTCTTCAAACAAGAATCTGCCTGGAAAGTATCATCTGCCATGTTTGGTCCAGCAAACCTAATCTGCATTTTCCACTGGTGGAGTGAAGAACAGTGCATTCCTTCAGCACTTCACTTGCCAGTATTGGGACTTTTATACCTCAGGGAAACGAGTGACAAAGAGCCGGGGTCATGTCAGACAAAACAGTGTCATCCAATGTCTTTTTCCACATTTATTAAATTATGAAAGGTAGAGTAGTATAAACTGTACAAAAAAATATCGTAATACTGTCTGATTTTTTGATTTTGTCATCCTTGTTTGAGGTTGTCTATTTTGCACACTAAGGACTCCCCCAATTACCAATGACTTGATTGACTTGGTTCAGAGAATGGGTGGATTGATGACTTTATCAGCAAAGCCAGATGTCCTCTAGGGTCATTTACCTCCAAACAGCAAGTCTGGATAACCAAACATTTGGAAAAAGACTTTGGGTTTGTTTAGAAATAAGATTATTGTTAATAATAATAATGATGATGATGCATGTGCAGAGTGACACTTGTGGTGGCCTTTGGGCATCTTGCTGGAAATGTGTGCAGAGTGCACCCTCTGCTGGTAACTTCCTGCTACTGCAACACTCGCTCACAGGCCACCGCTCTTCACCTCTCCTTCAGTGCTCGACACAAGCAGCAGCTCGGGTGGAAGAAAAACTCTTACCTGATAAATAAGCCTTGAGCGCTGGACGTCGGTGGACAGGAAAATTACTTCACTGGGAAACATGATGAGGAGCCGCTCTTGATTTCTCTGCAAGTAGAGCAAAAAGCAGCTTCTTGTGAGTGACTACCAACATCTGCCTCATGCTACCAGTTGTGACAAGGACACTAGCAAAACACAAAACTAGAGAAGAACCAGTCAGGCAGGATAAGGAAAGAGCAATTGTTTGTGTCCACCATTCCCTGTTTGGAGGTGTCTTGCTGTTGCTTCTCCAGTGCACTGGTTGTCACTTTCATTTGCACCAAAGTTGGTGACGTTGATTCACTATCACTTGGGCTTCCTAACTGAAGCTTCACTGACTCGGTGTTAGAGTGTGGTAAGCATCCCCTTAATATTTTTAGCAGTGTACAATCAATAGGCAGAAGGGTAAATAGCTTCTCCAAGTCATGCTGTGTAGCTCACTCGAGGCTCACACATTACACCTGAGAACTTCAGGTCCCATGTGTAGTGTGTTATCCACAAATACTCCCCCCCCCCCCCAAAAGCAGCATATTTACCCAGTGGGAGACATTCTTACTTCTCCCTTGGAGCTGGAGATCTGGACCAGTGACAGGTAGACAATCTCTCCCAGGTGCTGGATGGCACTGCCCTCCCAGTTCTCAATTGGACTGTGCAGGAGGTATCTCTTCAGCTCCTGCTTTTTCCACTTTTCATTACATGGAAGCTGTAGAACGAGAGAAAGAGAACATCCAAAAGGGGAGAATGAATTGAAATTTATTCAAGAAGGGATCAAAATGGCTAAACAGGAAGTAAAAAACACTGGCATGCCTCCTGAGTTTGTTTCAAGTCAACGTCTTCGGTAATGTGCTTCATTTCTGCTTTGCGTCCTCCGTCACCATAACCTATCATCTATCCAGGAGGAGCGAAAGCTTTAGGTTTGTCAAAAATTTAGATCTCCAGTTTTTGACGTTTTAGGGTCCCCGATAACGAAAACATCACTATCTCAATGATGGGTGTGTGTCTGTCTGTGTGTGTGTGTCACAGTTTCTTGAGGATGGTCTACAGCTAAAATGACTGGACAGAAAATCCCAAACTCGAACGAAACTTAAATCTGTTATGAAATAACGATGTGCTGATTAGTTTTTGAGCCACATTGTGCAAGGCAGTCTAGAGCAGGCATCCCCAACTCCGGTCCTGGAGGTCCCCAGTGGCTGCAGGCTTTCATTCTAACCCTTTTCTTAATTAGTGCACTGTTTGTGCTGCTAAATAACTTCTTTTGAATTAATTTTAATTCAGCCCAACAAAGCTCACCAATCCTATCCACTTTTAATGCTTCTAAAAAAATATCAAGTCGAGTTTCAAAAGACCCTAAAGTCCTACTGTCTACCACACTACTTGGTCGCTTATTCCAAGTGTCTATCGATCTTTGTGTAAAGAAAAACCTCCTAATGTTTGTGCGAAATTTACCTTTCACAAGTTTCCAACTCTGTCCCCGTATTCTTGATGAACTTATTTTAAAATAACAGTCTCGATCCACTGGACTAATTCCCTTCATAATTTTAAACACTTTAGTTGCGTCACCTCTTAATCTTCTTTTGTTTTAACTGCAAAGGCTCAGCTCTTTTAATCTTTCCTCCTAATTCAACCCCTGTAGCCCTGGAATCAGCCTAGTCGCTCTTCTCTGGACCTTATCTAGCACTGCTATGTCCTTTTTGTAGCCTGGAGAGCAAAACCACCCACAGAACTCCAGATGAGGCCTCACCAGTTTGAGCAGAACCTCCTGGGACTTCACACATCAAGGCGCTATATAACCTGACAATCTGTTTGCCTTCTTAATGGCTTCTGAACACCGTCCGGAACTCGATAGCTTAGACTCCTAAATCCTTCTCATGAGGTGTACTCTCGATTTTCAGACCTCCCATTGTGTATTCAAACCTCACATTTTTACTTCCTATGTATAATTCTTTACATTTACTGACATTAAATTTCATCTGCCACAAAACTGCCCAAGTCTGTATGCTATCCAAGTCCCTCTGTAATGATATAACAGATTCCAAATTATCTGCTACTCCACCTATCTTGTGTAACAGATCGAGGCTTTGTCCACCTCTTGAACCCTCAGGTACCACTCTGATGACCAGGTGAACGTATAAATATTCTTTATTTTATAATATTACCATGCACAAAGCACTCTCCACACCACACTATTCATATAACCACTACACTCTTCAACAATAAACAATCCTCCTCGCCCAGACACTTCGCCCTCCTACCTCACAGTTCAGCTCAGTGTCTGGGCTTTCCCATAGTCCTTTTATATCCCCTGACCCGGAAGTGGTTCCTGGCACAACAAACAAGTCCATTTCCTTCCGGGTCAGGGTAAACAGTCCTCTTCTTCACCCCGGGAGTGCGTCGTTCCCTCTGGTCACGTGATGATGACACACTCCCGGGTTATAGGGCACACAAGAGCCCACTAGCCCCCCTACAGCAACTCTCGGTGGTCCCCAAGGTATCCAGCAGGGCTGTGAATATAAACTACAAAGTCCATGAGGCCCTGCTGGAACTCGGGGCACCATCATGCTGTCCGGAGGGCTCCTCCTAGCGGCCTGGGGGTGGCGACCGGAGTCTGTAGCCAGTCGTCCATCACACTTGGTATCATCTACAAACTTGTTAACTTGTTACTTACATTCTTATCCAAATCATTTATATTTATTAAAAATAGCAGCGGCCCCAGCACTGACCCCTGCTGGTCACCTCTCTTAACGTCAGCCAATTCTGATGAGGTTCCTCACATCACACCATCACCTTCTGCTTCCTGTGTCTGAGCCCATCTAAAAATATCACCCTGAACTCCCACTTCTTTTAGTTTGATGCTCAACCTCTCATGTGGCACCTTATCAAATGCTTTTAGTTGTCTCACTCGTTAAGAGTTTGAGTCCTTATTGCTTATTTTAGTCTTAAACAGCTGTATTCCCATTTTTTAATTGCTCATTGTCAGCAATAAGATGCAAATGACAAAAGAAACCAGCATTTCTCCATTTAGCTTGTTACCATTTACACCGTTGTGTGTTTACCATGCACTATTGGGTTTAATTAAATACTTTGAAGGACAGTGAGGAGAATAAAGTGAAGGACTGAGAATTACTCCTCCATTTTAGATTTCTAGGTGCACCAGCTCTAGGATATGAGAATGGCCTGACATGGCAGAATTAAAGCACTAACAAGCCACGAAATTGAATTATTGGCAAGGATTGTTTTCTAATTAAGCCACTCGGTTGGAGCAAAAACCTGCAGCCACTGCGGCCCTCCAGAACTCACTTTGCCCACCTCTGGTATATACTGTCAAAATATGTCTTTTGTGTGGTACTGTTTAGGCCCACGGTCATCTACCCGACATTGTTCAGCATAACATCCATCCATTTTCCAACCCGCTAAATCCGAACACAGGTTCACGGGGGTCTGCTGGAGCCAATCCTAGCCAACACAGGAACCAATCCCGGGCAGGGTGCCAACCCAGCACAGGACACAAACAAACACACCAAGCACAAACTAGGGCCAATTTAGAATCGCCAATCCACCTAACTGGCATGTCTTTGGACTGTGGGAGGAAACCCACACAGACACGGGGAGAACATGCAAACTCCACGCAGGGAGGACCCGGGAAGTGAACCCAGGTCCCCAGATCTCCCAACTGCGAGGCAGCAGCGCTACCCACTGTGCCACCGTGCCGCCCTCAGCATAACAGTTTGTCAAAATTCTTTCAATCATGTTATCATCAAGAAATAACTTCAAGTAACTAAGTGGATCTTTGCTGTCAACGTTCACTTTTATTTCTGGCTGCCCCACGAAATCAAAACGAGGTAGTGCTGGTTTATTTGTAGCAGGGTCAATAGAGACCCAAACGCGAGCATCACTTTTGGTTTCACTGTCCATTTCAGTTTCACTCTCTGAGGACAGATTCACTTCACCATCACTGTTAATGAGAGGCTCCTCAACATCACTGCTCGTCTCACCATCCAGAGCGTGCAACACCTGAAAAACATTTTTTTTTTTTACGAGGCTAGGAGAGGATGTGTCTATACTGTTGCCTGGGTAGTGCTCGGGCCTGGCGCTTACACAGGACTTGCATGTACTGTTGCCTGAGTAGCGCCCAGATCTAACACCATTAGCACTTTAACAGCCCGACTGATCCTCGGGTCTAACACTTATGCAAGACGCATCTATACAGTTGCCCAATTGACACTCGGGGTATTTAATAAATGATTTCACAACCCAAGTGGTGTTCAGGTCAAACACTAAGGAGGTTAATAGCATCATGGAAGAGTCTAAGGTGTCTAACCCAAGGGAAGGACTGCAATAAAGAGACCCCAAAGTCTCCTTAGCAGGCATTGAAATTCACAAATGTAGGAAATGGAAGGCAGTTGGAATTAGCAGTGTCGAGCCTGTGGCACAGGGCAGTGGTCAGAGTAGGGGCACCAGGACGAGCGGCGTTTGGCAGTCTCCCCAAGCCACAATACAGCAAAGTGCAGAGCTTGTCCAACTTGTCCAGGAGGAAGCAAGAGCAACAGTGAAGGAAGTACATAACACTAGGTTGGCAGACATGGGACTGCAGGGGTTTTGGATAAGGTGGGAGAGCGCAGTAAGATGCAGGCTTGCTTGATCTGACAATCTGGCATGTTGAATAGCAGTGCATTAAACTCACTGCTGTGGCAAACACGGCTCCGGCGATAATTAGGGTCTCAGTCGTTTCCTGCAAGTGTGCACGAATTGCTGGTCCGCCACTCCCACATCTCGCACTGAAGCCGTCCCTGCCACACTACCACGCCCCACCTGAAGACACGAGTGTAGATGTCATTTATTTATTTGAAATGTGCCAGAGCCTGGATCTATTTCCACAAGAACCTGCACAGAGCTCGCTGGACCTCACACTGGGCCAAAAGTTCAGGATAATGACCCTAAGCACAAAGTAAAGACGACACAGGAGTGGCTTGGGGACAACTCTGGGGATTTCCCTAAACCCAGACTTGAACCCAATCAAACATCTCTGGAGAGACCTGAAAAGTGCTGTCCAATGATAATCTTCATCCAACCTGACAGAGCTTGAGAGGATCTGCAGAGAAGAATGGCAGAACATTCCCAAATTCAGGTGTGCGAAGCTTGTTGCAACAGACCAAAGAAGGACGGAGAGTAAATGAGAGTAAAGGATCTGAATACTCGTGTCAGAGTAATATTTCAGTTTCAATTTGCAAAAAGTCATAAATATTTTGCTTTGTTATTCTGGGGTGAATTTAGGACTATGATCTGTCATATGAAGTCGGTGCTGGTCCCCATAAGTAAATGCAAGCTGCTTGTTGTACAGCCAGAGAGAAGTGACCTTTACCTTTGTAGCAGCAGCTCTAGCCTAGCTGGCTTACCAAAAACCTCTTTTCCCTATCGAAGTGCTCAGGGTCAGACCCTCTCATTATTTCTCTGGACTTTGATCATCCATAATCAAAGCAATCCAACATAAAGGAACCTTCAATGGTGACATACCAGATAAGAGAGGGCACTGTGGGTAATGCTGCTCTGTTGATTACTGGTTTTCTGGATCCTCTCTTCAGTCTTTTGCAGCCAAACCTGCAGCTCAGAAGCACTGATGCAAATGACTATCCTGGCATCCACCATTGGACCTGCAGAAGCAAAGCATTAAGTTTCATAGCAGTGCCAAACCATCACATTGTGTGCAATGTCAGCTCATGTATGTGCACCAATGTATGCAGCACAGAAGGTCATTTTAAATTACTAGTTCACCACACCATTTCCTCCCAGTTATTATCTAAATCTAAATGTCTCCTAGTTATTTTAATTATAACCAAATTCTTTATAAGCATCATCATAATTTAAGCAATAATTGGGTTACAGTTTCAAGTTCAACTTTATATCGATTTCCACATCCAACTATAAGTCATCAGTTATTTGGTGCAGAGATCCAGAGAGATGCAGCCTATCCCATCAGCAATGGGCACGAGGCAGAAAGGAACCCTGAATGGGACAATTCGTCCATCACAGAGCAGTTTGAAAATTTAGCTTGCTATATTTATATATCCTAAAGTACTTGTTTGAAATGACCATCCATATAATCTTTAAATTATGAATATAGTTGCTTATTCTGTATACAGTATATAAATTTGGACCTTTGTCAGAGGTAAATAACACATATAAGAAGAATGCACATTCTTTGTGCTTGTAAATTGTTTGCCAGTCAGATCCACTAAGGGGTGCATCAAATCCAAACCTATCACCAGTGCCAAGCACTCAGTGACATATACCATTCATTAATGGCATTTTAATGGCATCATTGTAATGCGAGTGAAAAACTTGATGGACAGATCAAACCCGAAATACTGGGGATTACCTGAAATGAACAGATGGATGGGCAATGAAAGGGTGGGACAGATTGAATGAGTAGAGAATGAGTGGAAGGATGGATGGACAAATGGATGGATGAATGAGTGACTGGATGGAGGGGTGGATAGCTGACCAGACAGATGGAGAGATGATTGGATAGTTGGTCTGGTCCATTGATGAATGGCAGGGTGGATGGATAGATGGATGAAGGAGTGGATAGATTGGGGAATTGATAGACTGGTTAATATCTAAACATGGGGGGATTGATGGGTATCTTGATGAATAAGTGGATGACTAAAGGTTAAAAGATGGATGGATAGATGTATGGATGGATGGATTGATTAGTGGATAGAAGATGGATGGATGCATTAATGAATGGCTGTAAGTAAGGTTGGATGGATTATTATTGGCAAGGAAATGATGTTTTAGTTCCAGATAAAAACTCTTATCTGATGTTGATGAACATTTTGGACCATGAAAGCACTTCCTCGTCTCCTCATTGTTCATTTAAATCAAACATAAGGACAGCATTGAGGTGTTTCATACTTACAAGCGACTGTAAACATGTTGACCGCATTGTCTTTCCGCACCTCCTCCACAGACATTCCAGAAAGCGGCAGGGTTCCCTGACACAAAGAGAAGCTTCTTGTTACAAAGCCCCACTTGCACTCTAGTTATACACAAAACAGCCATTATTTGTATTTAATACTACTTGGCCAATCCATCTGAAGAGATACACCTGACATCATCTAAAGTCAGCAGAAAGTTGTGGGAGGCTGGGGGTCTTATTGTAGAAGGCCAGTAGTTTACCTCCATTGATGGGGACCTCATAGATGTAGGATTTCTGTCTATATAGTCCCATAACCAGAGGCTTCTTGAAGAGTCTGATTGAACTTATTATTTAATTGGTATCCCAGCTTTCTGTCTGATACCATATTTTGTAACTGTGGTGGCCTCTGTCCTCTTTTAACTCTTCTATACATATCTTTGGTCGCTATCAACCCGTGATATCATGTTTATAGTTCTAATGGGGTCATATGATACAGTCTGGACACAATTCCCCAGGCATGCCTTATTAATTTCATGTGCAACAATTTACATCAAAAATATGCCAAAATAGTTTAAAATAATTGTTTTATGATCATTTATTTATCTAAAACAAATAGGGTCACTGGCAACCCCAGATGCGGTAAAGTGTCATTTAGATGCGTGTTTTAAGTGCTGTGTTTGTTAACAGTGCTTGAGCGAAATGCTTTTTTTCTTTGTATCGTTATATGTTCATTAGAGCTGCATTTCTAGCTTATTACTTTTTACATAGGCATTTATGACTTTAGAGAGGTAAGATATAAGAAAAGAAATGCTGCAATACTTATCAGAACAGCAAGTCCTTGAAAGAGCCCCCTTTCACAGATAGCAGATTAAAAGTCAGAGAGAGATGCAGTGCAGAGGGATACTTCAGCAGCCATCAGATTATGAATGATGTGGGAAGGAAATTGTAGAGGAGCAGAGCTTAGGATGAGATAGATAGATAGATAGATAGATAGATAGATAGATAGATAGATAGATAGATAGATAGATAGATAGATAGATAGATAGATAGATAGATAGATAGATAGATAGATAGATAGATAGATAGATAGATAGATAGATAGATAGATAGATGAGAAAGGCACTATATAATAGATATGAAAGGCACTATATGATAGTAAAATAGACATGAAAGATACTATCCATATTACTAACCGAGAATGCTAAACTGGATGATGGACGCAGGCACATCCGGCAATGGGCCGTAGCTGCAAAAAGACGTACTGCGCAGGCGCAAAAAGAGTCCGCGAGGGTCGGCTGAGGAGCCGAGAAAGGCGGATAGAAGAGGGCGAGAGAGGCGGATGAGGGGCCGCGAGAGGCGGACAAGACCACAGAAAAAAGGAGTGAGCACAGGAAAAATTGAGAAATGAGGCGCAAAGAGCACCGAAAAAAGGAAACGGCACATAAAAAAGTATTCAAACGCAAGCAAAGCACGAAACACATTGCACACGAAACTAGACCCAAAAAAAAAAAAAAAAAAAAAAAAAAAAAAAGAGGCTCGCGCACAACAGCAAGGCACCCCCCCCCCCTACAGGCACCGGACGGGACACACACCAAGAGGGGGATTCAACAAGCCCATGGAACACAAAAAAAAGAACACAAAACCACCCCACAGACCCTACAAGCAAGGGACTGGACACACACAAAGAGGGGGATTCAACAAGACACAGGAACACAAAAAGAAAGAAGACGCTCGCGCAACAACAATCCTCAACCCCAACACACACCCCCCCCCACACACACACACATCCATAAGAAGTGACACCCAAAGCCACATATTCTAAAGTGAACATCAACACCTTCACACTAGACAGCATAGGTGTCAGCATTGGTGGATCTCCTTACAATAAAGCACTATTAACCATTCAACTGCAAAAAAAGAAACATATTAACAGTGACTGCAATCCTTCTTATTACTTATCCATATTTCGCATGCTGAGAAAGAAACAAGTCATGAATACACGGTCACGGGTACAAAACGAAAAGGAAAGGATAACAGGAACAAACACACGAAAACGAAAGAAACAACAAAATAGACGGCTATGCAGCATAGGTGGATCTCATTACAATAAGGCACTATTAACCGTTCAACCGCAGAAAAGGCTCCATATTAACAGTGAGTGCAATACTCCTTATTACTTATCCATATTTCTAAAAGAAAAAATGTCTCGACTCCAAAAACGCAAAGCTCAACTAAAGCTTCTAACTAACGATGTACCTAAAAGTAAAAACTTTATGAACTGCATTAGATCCTACAATAGTTCATTTGCTTTTGCATATACCGGAGTAAATATCAGGCCACCAAAAGGCAATGGCCCATACTACTTTCGCATATGTGCACAAATACTGCATCGCATTGGAACAGTGCACCCTGAAACAAATCAACAACGCAAATATGCACAAATCTACATCCTAGATCCACATGACGCAAACTATCAATCAAAGTGCTGCATCGCAACAGGCACGGATTCAAAACGAAACACCTCCCGTCTCAGACATACGTTAATGGCAGCGAAGGCTACAACGGGCTTCTCACACAGCACAGGCAAATCGATTACAGCTCCAAAACAACACGTCCCAAATACTACACATGCAACAACGCGCCTCTCAAACGGCACAAGAAAAACATACACCAGTAAAATTCATTCGGATTAATGAATGTCATTTGCAATCATTGTCATTCAGTTCACTTCCCTGAAGAAACAACTGGAAATACAAGTTATACATTTACACGTTGTTGTCAAAAGGGTCAAATTAGACTGCCTTCTTTACATTCATATACTGAATATCTACAGAAGCTTATAACTGACGATGTACCTGAAAGTGAAATCTTTATCAACTACATTAGATCCTACAAATCGGTATCCACTATGAACATTACTGGTGGCACTGCACGTGACATCCGTCTTGAAAAAATGTTGTTTATTGATGAATGTTCAATGGCATCCAGTCACTTACTCAACACCATTCATAAACTTCTACAAACGTTTATGAATAATAATATTCGATTTGGAGGAAAGGTACTTTTATTAGGAGGAGATTTTAGACAGTGATTAGCTATTCTTCCAGATGCCATGCACTCAGCTATTGTTCAGTGCACCTTAAAATACGCAGACAATTGGCATTGCTTTCAAAAGATACAGTTAGTAAAAAAGATACGATGTCCAGAACCAGATCATAACAATTGCTTATTACAACTGAGAGATGGTACACTCACCAATACAGCTGGACTTCAGGCACATATTATTACAATTCCTCAAGCCTTTATCTGCGACGACTTAGTTACAGAGGGATTTGGAACAGCAATCTCATTAGACCAAATGCCCCTTTTAACACAACGCACTATATTATGTCCAAAAAATATTAATATGGAAAACATTAATACCCAAGTCATTCCATTACTTCCTGGAGAGACACAACTCTTTCTAAGCTCTGACAAACTTGACTCTGATCACAACAATAACCATCTTAAATGACCTTACAAGTTCTGAGCTGGAATTACCTTTTACACTTAAACAACGTGTACAAAGAAATTTTCAAATAAACCTTTACACTGTGCCACACACTTTATTGTTTGCTTTCTATTTGCATCATCTACACCGTCACACTATTCTATATCTCATTCATACATCACGCTCTTTGTCATTCCCAACACCAGGGGTTGGCGAGCGAAGCGAGCAGGGGGCAGAGCCCCCTAGTATGATAGATAAATAGATAGAAAAGACAAAATATAATAGATACTACTAATACTACTACTAATAATAATAATCATAATAATAATTACATTTATAGAGAAAGACACACAAGGCACTATTTAATAAATATGTAAGGCACTGTATGATAGAAATATAAACATAAAAAGGCACTATATGATAGATAGATAGATAGATAGATAGATAGATAGATAGATAGATAGATAGATAGATAGATAGATAGATAGATAGATAGATAGATAGATAGATAGATAGATAGATAGATAGATAGATAGATAGATAGATAGATAGATAGATAGATAGATAGATAGATAGATAGATAGATAGAGCACGTGACCTGCTATGAGGGCCTCTCAGATCTGCGCCACTCTCAGCTCACACAGATTCACGCTCCGGTTTGTCAGTGAATGATTTGAGCTTTGCCAGTGCTTGAAGCGCGGTGGTCTCAAGAGTGATGAGAGAAAGTGATGCGCTAAATTAGGGCCCTGGCTGAGATACTATACCTCAACAAATCCAAGCTGGCATCCACTGTAAGCTTTTTTAGATAGATAGAACTTTATTTGTCCCCAGTGGTAGCGCTGCTGCCTCGCAGTAAGGAGACCTGGGTTTGCTTACCGGGTCCTCCCTGCGTGGAGTTTGCATGTTGGGTTGGTGGGTTTCCTCCCACCATTCGAAGACATGCAGGTTAGGTGCATTGGCAATCCTAAGTTGTCCCTAGTGTGTGCTTGGTATGTGGGTGTGTATGTGTGCCCTGCGGTGGGCTGGTGCCCTGCCCGGGATTTGTTCCTGCCTTGCGCCTTGTGTTGGCTGGGATTGGCTCCAGCAGACGGGTTGGACAAAAGATGGATTGTCCCCAGGGGGATATCTGGCAATGATTGAATGAAGGTGAAGATGGCAAGTAGCTGCTGCTTCTACACGAATTGAAATAGCATAAGTTATGTTACCTGAAACCAGTCATTTCAGAAGCAAAAGTGCACAAAAACCCTAGAAGGTGTTATTACAGCTGTGTTTCTATCATGTTTCTCATTATTTAGGTGTTTATGAGTTTAGAGAGATAGGAGATAAGAAAAGAAGTGCCATTGAGACTTATCAGCATAGGAGGTCCTTGAAAGCGTCCTGTTGTGGATGGCAGATAACAAATTAGAGCGAGACTGAGAGGTGCACAGCACAAGTCACAACACCTGAAACAGGTTCTTAAATAAGCAAAAGTGGACAAATTATGTTCAGTATGACTGAACTACAAAACAGCTGATCACTAAAGGCTGTGCCAGGAGCCAAATTACAATGATCACAAAAATATAAATGTGGTCTGTGAGTACTGCGCTAAGTAGCAGAATATGGTTGCATAATTATATACAAATATTAAAAGTTAAAAATAATTAAGTATTAAAAATTACTTTAAAAAGAACTAAAGTTTTCAGGGAAGAGGTTTCAGTAAAAGTTTGGACAGTTACGGCTATTTGCAGCTTGAATTAATTTTAAATATGTGCTGGGACTCTAAAGACCCTAGGTATGTAAAAGTGTTTGTTGAAAGTCCGTGTATACAAAGGTTAAAACAGGGGTTTGTCAATTCCAATCAATATGATGATATGCAAAAACCTGAACACCAACACATTATCATGAGAAGAGTAAATCGGCAGAAATTTACAGCACAAATAATAATCCCACTTGAACAAATGCACCCAAGAGGACCAAGCTTTCCTATCATTAATAAGAATTTCATTCCTTTGCTTAATTTTAAATGTACAGGTCAAATGGATAAACAGGAAAACAAGTCCAATTGCAAAGAGTTAAAGGCTTCAAATGAACATCCACTGCGTTAGATTCATGCTGCCCACCGCTGGTGAATTTTAGAGTGGACCTCCAAGTTACCTTTACATACCTGGTAAATGAATTTGTTGTTCGCGTGGTCAGCTTCCAGGATCAGCAGGTGGAATGAAAAGAGGACGAGGTAGGCTTCTTTCTTTTCCTGACAGAGATCAGAAAAGGCAGGAGAGCGTGTCATTTAGCCAACCTGAGCCTACAGTTAATGACAAACCCCACATGGAGGATCACAAACACATAATCTTAAAAGAAGAAGAGGCCTAGCTGTCAGTCCTTTACCTCTAGGATTATTATTTTAATTTGACATACACCATAAAACCATTTGAGTGTTTAGAAAGAAAGACAGGCCATTAGACATGAATGCATACATTCTGAAGGATCAATGGACAGTGCCAGTCTCCAAGTACCACAGAGCACTGACAGTCCAGGCTGTGGGGGCAGCAGGGCCACCATGTCTGCAGGATTTAAACAGAAGTAACCACTGCAGCCCCTGAGAATCTCGTAGCTGCACTGTGCTGCTGTCAATGGGCATGGGGCAGTGCCATTTCAGCAGACAGCAGTTAAAATGACGCAACTAGTCGAATTCCCAGAAGTCACAGTGCCTGTCGAGTAGGTGACAATCAGAGGACAGTGTCAATCTAATAAACAGGTATAAACTGTAGTTCAGGACCACAGGATAGTGCTGGGCTGGTTATCAAAGGATCACTGCGTAGTGTCATTAGAACCTATAGGGGACAAAAGAAGGTGCCAGTATAATCATAAGGCTAACTATTGTGACTGCATACCCCTCAAAGTTGTAAAGTTATATTTTAACATGGGTAGTGAAGCTAGGGCATTAGGGTAGTGTCACCCGAACTGTCAAAGATTAGAGCCAGAATATGTGGCCACAGAAGAATCGTTCTAGGCACTGGAATGTCTTACAAATCCAAGAGAAGGATCTATTCAGTAGTTTATAGAAAAGTCTTTCAAATACGTAAATGAGAATCATTTGAGTTGTCAGTTCAGTGCCCAGGCACACCATGGGCATTACAGGGCAGTGTCAATCCAGTATTAAGGCTGTGCTCATCCACTAGATGAAGCTGCAGTGCAGAACTGTGCCATTACAGGGAGGCTGTCACCCTAATAGCTGGTGTCACCGTAGTGTCAGATGATTTGGCTGCTGGAAGTGACGTGGAGGTCTCAGACTGCAGTTTTGTTTTGTTTAGTTTAGGGCCAAAGGGTGACGGCAGTGTAAACGATATGGGGGGGGGGGGGGAGTCCATGTCATTATTTGTGGCTCAGAGGGCAGTGCCACTCAGGTAGTTGGAGATGTGTGTTGGCCTCATAGCTGAGTCACAGGGCCATGCCAGGCTAGTCCACAGTCAGTCAATGCCAGGGCAGGCAAGTGTTATTTGAGTTATCAGAGGTCAAAGGGCAGTGCCAGTATACTTAGCCAGGATCATACAGCAGAACCCTTCCAAATATTGGGGTCTATGAAAAATGTTGGTTAAGAAACTACTTCTCAGGGGTGAGGTTTGATTTGTCTTCAAATTTGTTGGGTTATAAATTGATCTGTTTGTATGGAATGATTACAATGAAAATTAATAAAATAAAAATATTAAAAAAAAAAAAAAAAAGAAACTATAAGGCTTCGTAGGGGAGTATCAGTATTGTCACGCCAACATCATTTGAGTGAACGGGGGCCACACGTCAATACCAGTCCAGTTCATGGGCGCAAGAATTGGATGTCAAATGAGCTTTTAATGCTCAAATGCCAGTGCCAGTTTGGGATCGCATGGACGTGGCAGTTTTAGTGACTGGGAGACACAGGACACTGCCCTCAGATTCTGAAGGACTTAACTGACCCTGCTGTAGAGCCGTAACACTGGATTGACTTTGCCCTCTGGTGTCCATGGTGTGCCCGGGCACTGAACTAAGAACTTGGATGACCTTCAACTATTAAAGGAACTTATATGGCAGTGCCTGTCAACTGGGTGGGGAAGTGGAAGTGTCAGTCTAGCAGTTTGAGGGTCACATACTGTAGAGGTGTCATTCTAGTAGCTTGGAGACACCAGACGATGCCAGGCTGGATCACAGGGTAGTGTCATCAGAACCTTAAGGGGCCAAAGCTGGTACCAGTATATTTGTATAGCTATTGTGATGCCTGTCAAAGTCATAAAGGGATATTTTAAAATGTCTAGTGAAGCAGGGGCAATCAGGACAGTGTCAAGTGATACTCTAAGGGTCAAAAAATAGTGCCAGTATGTTTGACCACCGAAGAACCACTCCAGGTATCTTAATAGTTCCAGAGCAGTAATTTAAGGTTGTGTTGTACTAATAGTTGAGCCTTATTTGAACTGTCAGTGCAGTGCCTCGACACACTATGGACACTAGAGGGCAGTGTCAGTCCAGTGTTAAGGCTCAATGGCAGTGCCAGCCGAGTCTTTTAGAATTAAAGGGCAGTTGAGGTTACAGTGTATTGCCAGTCACAGGGCTCTACCAGTTTGATAAATGATGGGCATGGAGCACATTTTAACCTTTGGGGTCCCACAAGACTTTAATCCTTCAACTATTCCTGGGTGAAATGCCACTGCCATTCCCAACCTCATGAAAAATTGGGCAGAATCAATAGAGTCTGTAGGGTTCAAAGGGCAACTGCAGTCCATTTGACTAGTTCACTAACTGCATGGTCTCTCACTCACCCCCACAGATGGCCACTCTTGTGATAGGCACTCAAGTGGTTTGCTTTTATAATTTAAGTGAACAAACCCCCCAATCACAGATGACTCGCCATGATAGTAGCTGCCTGTAAACCACCGTGTACAAAAGGGGAAGAAGGTGCAGGAAGGACATTAAAAAAGAAAACGCTGACGTCTGCAAGGGGGGATTCCACGAACAGGAAGCAGCACGATACCTGAGTGTAGTTGTCTTGGAGATACACAAGTGAGGACCAGATGGCTTCTCCAAGCGACAGGACGCTAGGGCCCTCCCAGCCAGCTATCGGCTCCCTGTAAATCTTCTCCTGCAGGCTCTGCCGGGTCTCCCCCCACATTACAATCTGGAGAAAGATTTGAACATGTTAGTCAGATTGGGGGGAGGGGGGGGGGACAACAAATCCCCTCCGTCAACGGTCTCAGCTTCTAAACCTCAAGGGGGGAAGCAAGCAACCAAAATGCGGTCACATGGGCCCCTGCTTTTCATTTTAGAAACAGAAAGTGAGATCATCTGAGCAAAGCAGTTTCACTTGAGACTAAGAGCGGAATTTACTTCTGCTCATTTGAACAAAAAAACATCAGGAGGGTCCAAAAACGGCCTTATGAATTAAAAAGTGCACCACCCAAAAGTGATCATTTTTTATCTGTTGCTTATCCTACGCTGTCTGGAGTAATTTCTGAGGACATTTTTTAAGGTCATGTTTTAAAGGAAAACAGGGATAACTACATTTACGATGCTATGGAATTCAATGGTGGGCTAGTGGGTTTGTGCGCAATGCTGAAGAACAGTAAATGATATGAAAATGTCCATAAACAAATCTCAAGGTACACATACCCCAAAATCCAAATCATCCATCCATATGCTCACAATGTCCAAAACACATATAGTGCCTATAAAGAGTATTCACCCCACTGCAAGTTTTTACAAATATATAAAACAGAAACATAACTGATCTCATATGTTTTCACTTCCTTTACCAGGGCTCTACCAGTCTGATAAATGATGGGCACGGAGCACATTTTAACCTTTGGGGTTCCACAAGACTTTAATCGTTCAACTACTCCTGGGTGAAATGCCACTGCCAGTCCCAACCTCATGAAAAATCAATAGAGTCTGTAAGGTTCAAAGGGCAACTGCAGTCCATTTGACTAGTTCACTAACTGCATGGTGCCTCAAATCATCAGTGAGGCAGCCAAACAGTTTTAGAGGTCACAGAATTGGAGGTCACCCGTCTGGGGTTTCCATTGATTGTTGTATAAATGCACCTGATCTGGATGTTCCAACTTGTGGTGAGTCAGTCTGGTGGTCTAAGAAAAGAGGAAGGCCTAAGACAGCGTTTCTCAACCTTTAAGTATTTGCGACCCGAGTTTTCATAACAGTTTTAATCGTGCCCCCCTAATGTTTTTTTGAAACCCTAATAAAATTTGTTCCTATATTTTTTGCTGCCGATATACCACTACAAGTTTAAAATTTTCCTACAAATAGCAAAATTACACCACATATGGCAACATTCGCGCCCCCCAGTTTGAGAACTGCTGGCCTAAGAGAAGATTTATGGATGTGGTGAGAGAAGACATGCAGGTGATGGCTGTAACAGAGCAAGATGAGGAGGACAGGAAGATATGGAAGAAGATGATCTACTCTAGCAACCCCTAACAGGAGCAGTCGAAAGAAGAAGAAGTCTGGTGGTCTAATCTACACAATGAAGACCAAAGAACACTCCAAGCAACTCCACGAAAAGCAGACTGAAAAGCACAAGTCAGGGAGTGGAGACTTGAAATTATCCTTGGAGTCTAATAAAATCAATCAGGAAGAAATGGAAACTGTAAATCTACCAAAATCAGGCCATCCATAAAACCTGGGTGATCGTGCAAGAAACAGACTAGTGAGGAAGACCATCAAAAGACATGTGAGAGGTCAGAAGGAGGGAGAAGCAACACTGAGTGGGACTGGAAAGATTGTGAGGACAACAGCTGTCACCCCAGGTGCCTCACCAGTCACAGCTTTATGGGAGAGTGGAAAAGATGAAACAACACACACACACACATAGAGGGGTACATGAAGAGAGACCCTGAAGTCAGATGGATGAAGGTTCTGTGGTCTAATGGCCATCAAACCAAACACCCTGTTACACCTGACATGACCAGAAACACACTCTTGTCACCATGACGTGTGGTTGTGGCAGCATCAGGTGGTGGGGGTGCTTCTCCTGGGTGGCTTATGAAGGCAAAATGAATGCAGCAAAATGTCAAGAAATCCTGGAGGAAAACTTGATGTATTCAATGGGAAAAGATTTGTTTTCCAGCATGTGACCCTGCCACATAAATGCTTTTTGATTTTGCTCTTGTCTCTTAGTCATCCTCAATGTCAACCTCTGTAGCTGCCTATACGCCCTTAATATGGTGGGGGGGGGATTAAAAAAAATCAGGCACATTGGGCAGACGGTTGTAAAGAAGACCTTGGTGGTCTGTTGCTGCAATTTGCAAGGATTGTCGTGGAGAAAGGACACCAGGATACAGTTAAAAAAGACCACAAAAGGGAAGAAGGGGAGAAAAAGAACGAGACAAAAAAGCGTCAAACGTTGACTATCCACGGTCAGAGAAAGGATTGCTTCGCCAGCTTACAGAGGTAGCCACCTCAAAGACTTTGCCTGGCCGACCCACTTTAAAGTATAAACGGATGGGACAGTCAGGAGAGGTTTAAGTGGGGTAGCGTGTTTGGAGACTCTGTGGGGAGAACAATGAAAATGGACTGACATTATTAGAAGTGTCTGAAAACTGTCTGGATTTTGGGGTTTGTCTGGGGCGAAGGGATTTTTTTTCCTTTTCAGTTATTTACATACATGTGGGTTGAGGGAAGTTCTTCCACGAATTTGGTTGTTGCCATGTATGTCTGTATAGTTCTTTTTATATATAAGATTAATCTAGTACAGTTATGTTCACCTTGTCTGTTTCTCATGGTTATTGTGCTGAGATTGTGTAAGTTATATTAGTTATCATATCAGTATAGCAGGAAGGGGTCCGAGGTTGTTTTGATGTTGACCTGCTATCTAACTCACATACACATATACATCTATATGCTACATCGATCCCTCTCCCACTTGGACAGAGGCAGTGGCGCTGTAAGAATTATGTTTCTAGACTTCTCTAGCGCCTTCAACACCATCCAACCTCTGCTCCTTAGGGACAAGCTGACAGAGATGGGAGTAGATTCATACCTGGTGGCATGGATCGTGGACTATCTTACAAACAGACCTCAGTATGTACGTCTCGGAAATTGTAGATCTGACATTGTGGTCAGCAACACAGGAGCGCCGCAGGGGACTGTACTTTCTCCGGTCCTATTCAGCCTATATACATCGGACTTCCAATATAACTCAGAGTCCTGCCACGTGCAAAAGTTTGCTGACGACACTGCTATCGTGGGCTGCATCAGGAGTGGGCAGGAGGAGGAGTATAGAAACCTCATCAAGGACATTGTTAAATGGTGCGGCTTAAACCACCTACAACTGAACACCAGCAAAACCAAGGAACTGGTGGTGGATTTTAGGAGACCCAGGCCCCTCATGGACCCCGTGATCATCAGAGGTGACTGTGTGCAGAGGGTGCAGACCTATAAATACCTAGGGAGTGCAGCTGGACGATAAATTGGACTGGACTGCCAATACTGATTCTCTGTGCAAGAAAGGACAGAGCCGCCTGTACTTCCTTAGAAGACTGGCATCCTTCAACATCTGCAGTAAGATGCTGCAGATGTTCAATCAGATGGTTGTGGCGAGTGCCCTCTTCTACGCAGTGGTGTGCTGGGGAGGCAGCATTAAGAAGAAGGATACCTCACGCCTGGACAAACTGGTGAGGAAGGCAGGCTCTATTGTTGGCATAGAGCTGGACGGTCTGACATCCGTAGCAGAGCAACGGGCACTCAGCAGGCTCCTATCAATTATGGAGAATCCACTACATCCATTAAACAGTGTCATCTCCAGACAGAGGAGCTGTTTCAGCGACAGACTACTGTCACTGTCCTGCTCCACTGACAGACTGAGAAGATCATTCCTCCCCCAAACTATGCGAGTCTTCAATTCCACCAGAGGGGGTAAACGTTGAACATTATTCAAGTTATTGTCTGTTTTTTACCTGAATTTTTTATTACTCTTTAATTTAATATTTTTTTGCTGCTGGAGTATGTGAATTTCCCCCTGGGATTAATAAAGTATCTATCTATCTATCTATCTATCTATCTATCTATCTATCTATCTATCTATCTATCTATCTATCTATCTATCTATCTATCTATCTATCTATCTACACCACCTTCGGGACCGGGAAAGGTCAAAGCGTTATAAGCATAAAGCTAAAGCTACACAGAAATGATGCAAAATAACAATTGAGTGGCCGAGTCAGAGTTCAGGCCTCAATCCAACTGAGAGACTGTGGCAGGACTTGACAAAGGCTGCTGACTCGTGACCTCCATACCACCTGACAGAGCTGAGCAGCTGTGCAAAGAAGAAGAATAGAGGAAAAGTGCAGAGAGCCGACAGAGTGGGGCCTGAGTACGCAGTCTGAAGGCCATCATGACTGCCAAAGGTACTGATTTGCAGGTGCTGAATATTTATGGGATCGGTTATATTTTGTTTTAAATTTAAGTTGTAAACAGAGATCCGTTTTCATTTTGACATTCTTCTGTGGATCAGCTTTATAAATTCAAATTAAATCTGCTGCGTATAATAATAACATGTGAAAACGTTCAAGGAAGTGAATACTTTTGTAGGCATTGTGTTGTTAAATAAATACTTCTGGAAAGTGAATAATGCAAGCACATTTGAGCTTTGGAAATGAAGACCGGCCCTTGACCAATGAGTGCAGGGCGTTTTTTATTCTGTCGACTACTACGACTTTGTGGCCTGTTTTGATGTATTTGACTGTTTCTTGACTTATGTATTTGTCCGACCGGAATTCTAAGTTTCCTGTCATCTGACAAACATTTTTAAAACTTTTCCACTCATCATGGGATCCACTTAAACCCTGACGCCCAACATTGGTAATAGAGTGGGCACTCGAGAAGAGGTGAAGAAATGGTGGAGCACTGTGGTGACTGGACATCTTGAATCTGAGGTGCAGAGCTGGAGCTTTCCCATTACTGCTAGAGGCCCATCTCCCAATGTTCACACTAAACATGGAACTGGAGGGTCATGGTTTCACTTCAGAAATAGTAGAACGTTCTTTCTTCTTCATAACACTTACAGTACATCTAAGGCCTAAAAGACCAAGCTAAAGCATCAATTACACCACCCTCATTGAGTAGTTGGTCCGCAGGGCATCCTGACCTCCACCACGTCCTGTCCTCAATACCCTCAGTAAATGACCTCTGACTTTGATCCCCTCTGCCTCCCACCCCCTGGAGGTTATAAGGCAAGAGTGATAAGACTACATGGATTTACATGCTTAGAGACACCCACCCGTGACCGAAGATTTTCCTCCACCACTGACAGCCTCTGCAAAACAAACAGATTATGAATTTCCATCAAATGTCAGATAATGGATTGTTAAACAGCAACAACTTCTAACATAGCAAATGAAGATGAACAAAAATTACAAGAATGTAAGAAGTCATAGACAACAAAAGGGTATAAATTTAAAAAATATAATCTGTGGGTGGTCCTCAGCCTGGTGGACCTTCACTTTAACTGGAGGCAGCATCCTTATGAGCAGCCATTGCCCTCAGGGGTTAAACTTAGGCAGCATCAACTGCATGGAAGACCATCGATAAAGGGGAGCTGAGGAAAGAAGGAGATGCTTGAGATGACAAATCCACAAGTGTAAGAGCAATAAATGAAAAATGTCCATCTGAGCACCGGAGACCATCCTGCAACAAAATGTCCATCTGCTTATTTGTTTTGTGCCCACAATATCATACTTGGGGTGTTAGAAGCAATGGTTGCAGTTCTGGAAGAAACTGGCCCATCACATCCTTAAGTGTACCATCAGTCCACCTGTTCGTCAACCCGTCTGTCCATTTATCCTTTCATCCATTGATTTACACTTTAGAACATCAGAACAGTTGTGACGAGAACAGGACGATCAGCCCAACCTGGCTCTTCATTTAGATTCTCCTATATAACATTGAGATTTGAAGGTCCCTAAATTCTCTTCTCTGTCTCACTTCTATTCTGTATGTCTGTGATTCTCTGCATGAAGAACAACTTTGCAACAAACAAGAATGTGTGGACCTTCACTTTAACTGGAGGCAACGTCCTTATGAGTGGCCAGTGCACTCTGAGGTTCATTTTAACCGGGATTGACTGCATCAAGCTTGTCCTCTTCTGTCCATCTTGACTGCGTAAACCTGGTCCAGCCTGTTCACCCTAGATTCTCCAGAATAACATCAAGTTGAGATCTGAAGGTCCATAAAGTCCTGGTTTCCACCACACTATTTGGTAATCTATTCCTAGGGTCTGCAGCTGTGGTTCTTTGTGTGAAGAAAATCTTTCTAACATTTGTGCGAGATCTACCCGTAACAATTTTTAAAGTAACTACCAAGATCGACTGGACTAATTCCCTTCATAATTTTAAACACCTCAGTCATGTCCCTTCTTAATCTCTGATTAAACTCAAAAGGCTCAACTCCTTTGGTGCCTCCTCATTGTTCTCCAGCCATTCTCTGGACTTTCTCTGTTACTGCTGTGTCTTTGCTGTGTCCTGGAGACCCAAACTAAACACAACAGTCCAGCTGACACTTAAACAGACCTTCCTTTGACTTGTACTCCACACGTCGTGATACAACCTGATGTCCCATTAAGCTTTCTTGATTGCTTCTGTCCGCTCTCTGGATATAGATGGTGATGAGTCCACGCTGACTCCTAGGTCCTTCTCATAAGATGTACTTTCAAGATTCAGACCTCCCATCGTGTTTTCAAATCAATCATTTCTACTTAATACGTTGTGACACACTTGTGCCTGGGAGGCAGTCGATGGGCTAAACTAAAGAGAATGATAAGCTGGAATGGGAGTTGATGGTGAGCACTAATGCCCGTTCTTCTTCTTCTGCAGACCCTCAGAAGAAATGTCCTCCTGATACCCTCACTGTAACCTCACTTCCGGCCCTGAAGATGACCTCACTTCCATCTCCTACCCTAAAAATTCGCCCCTTCCTGCCATTCATCTATAAAACCGGCATATAGCCTGATAGAATTCACGTCAGTTTTGGACTCCGTCTGTTAATATCACTCACTGTCTTGTTTTCTTATCTATATTATTGAGATTTACGGAGTGGCTACCCCAAACCTTTTTCTTGGTTTTGTCTTGTTCTTACTACGTGTAGTACCTCACATTGAATTTCACTTGACACAAATCTGCCCACACCTGTGTGCTGTCCAACTCCACACTTTAACAATTACGCTAATTCTACATCATCTGCCCATCTCTCTAGTTTAGTATCCTCCTGAACCTAATGGGCTTGTTACTCATATTCTTATCAGATCAGATCAGGTACAGTATGTATAACGTAAAGAGCAGCAGTCGTAGCACTGACCCTGAGGGATGCCACTGCTAACCTCACCAAATTCTGGAAAGGTTCTTCACACCATAACCTTCTTTCCTGGTGTTTAAGTCAATTTTGAATCCACATATATGCAGTGCCCTGAATGCTCACTTCATTTAGTTTTATCATTAACCTCTCATGTTGAAATCCTTCTGGAAATCAAGATATTATGTCCCTCTCTGATTGTATCCTTTTGTTTCTTTTTCATAGAATTCCAGTATATTAGTGAAACTTGACTTCCACCGTCTGGACCCGTGCTGAATGTTCACATTTGCTGTTTGATCTTTTCCTTAATAATTGCTTCCATTAATTTATCCATGATGCATGTCACTGTTACTTTCTTAATGTTACTTGGATCCACCCAATCACCTTTTTTATATTATGGGATATTCAATATCTTCCAGTCCTTAAGAAATTCTCCAGTGTGCAGAACAGAATAAGTAAGAGAGCACCACTAACGTCGACTGTTTGCCCCTCTGTCGTCTATCCCCTCGAGGTCACAAAGTTCTAAACACTATGAATGCTTTGAGTAGTGAGAAAATCACTATATAAATGTAAAGAATTATGATATGGATTTGTCTCCCTGCATGCTTAGAGACACCCACCTGTGACTGAAGACTGTCCTTCATAGTGTCGTCTGTCACCACTGACAGCTTCTGCAAAAGAGACAAATACCAATGGCCATCACCTGCCAGATAACTGATGGTTAAACAGTGACATTTAAACTTTTAACAGGGCAAACAAAACTGAGCAATAATTACAATAGTATAAGAAGTCAGAGGCAATGAAAAGAGGTAAATAATAAAAGTAAGAAACTGTGGATGGTCCTCTAACTTCTGGGCCTTCACCTCAATGGGAGGCAGCATCCTTTTGAACAGCCATTACACTCAGGGATTCGACTTAACTGATATGGACTGCAATTGATAAGGCATTCAGAAGAACAAAGGAGATGCTGGAGGTGACAAATCCACAAATGTAGTGTGCACCTGAGGGGCTGGGACCAGCCTTCAGGAAGACATCCATCTGCCCATTTGTTTTGTGTTCACATTGTCACACTCAGGGTCTCGAAGATCTACTGAGACCGGTTTTGAAAGAAATGGACTTATCACATCCCAAAATGTACCATCCATCCATCTGTCCATCTATTCACTGGTTCATACTTTAGAACAACTTTGACAAGAGCAATTCAGCCCAACAAGGTCATCCATCCTATTTATATGGATTCTCCAAAATAACACTAAGTTGAAATTTGAAGGTCCCTAAAGTCCAGGTCAGCATCACACTACTTGGTAATTCACTTCATGTGTCTATGGTTCTTTGTGTAAAGACGTATTTTTGATCAATGATCTGCGAATTACCATTAGCATAATTGTCCTTAACTTCAGTTAAAAACAGTGTCCTTATGCACATCCTTTGTGGTTTGACTGAGCCAGCATTGACTGCATCAAGCTCAGCCATCTCAGCCTGTCATGACTGCAACACACTCATCCATCCTGTTCACTTCGATTCTCTAAAATAACATCAAGTCAAGCTTTGAAAGTCCCTAAAGTCCAGCTCAATGCCATACTACGTCATAATTTTCTCCATGAGTCTAAGGTTCTTTGTTTGAAAACAAATTTTTGAACAATAAAGATTCTGTGGGTCATCCTTAGCCCAATGGTCCTTCACTTTAGCTAGAGGCAGTGTCCTTATGAACAGCCATTGGGGTTTGACTGAGCCACCATTGACTGTATCAAGCTCGGCCATCTCAGTCTATCGTGACTGCATCGAGCATGTCCATCCTGTTAGCTTTGAAGTAACTTCAAGTTGAGTTCTGAAGGTCCCTGAAGTCAGGCTCTCCACCACACCACTTGGTAATTTGTTTCTTGGTTCTAATGTGGTTCATTGGGTGAAGAAAAACCTCCTAACATTTGAGTGACATCTGCCCTTAACAAGTTGCCAACTTGTTGCCAAACACATCTACCCATTAATTTAATTCAACTAAGGCTATGAACAACAGGAGCCTCACAACAATGGACTCAAGTCCCAAGTAAGCCTTATTTGAAAACTGTAATAGCAAGCCATCAGCTGGTCTGAACACACGCCTCCTGTAGCCCCCTGTAGAAGTCCACTTTGCAGGTCTTTGAAGTAAAGCCATGTGAGCACTTCTGTTAAAACAGAATAGAATCTTAAAATGTCATAGACCTAGCAGCAAGGTCCTGAGCCGAGACCAAGTACCACCATTTTGAGTATGAGCTTTGAACATGTTCAAGGCCTGCCAAGTAGGTTAGGTAGGTTAGGTAGGAGTTTATCTCAGGGTTTGGTTTTTCCACAGGGCTCCAAGTGTTATGAGAAATAACAAAGAGTTATGCGATTTCATCCAATCTGGAGAGTGATGTCAAGTTGCATGTAGTTTGTGACAATCCCACTTCTCTTGCTGCTTGTGGTGTCCCAAGCTCCTTCAACCCAAGCATGACTTTGATCCCTGGGCATCTAGTAGTTCATGAACTGAATAAAAACCAGTAGTGAGTGAGGAGGCAGACACAGCCACACGTTGAGAAGCAATCTAAAGATGTCCTTTTATTGTGGCAAGTGCGCAAAAACAAAACTATAAGCAAAAATCAGTGCCAGGCAAATCCAGTGACCAAGTCAATCACGTTAATGACACACAAGAATGTTAGATGCAAACGGACTATTTACAAGTATTGACAAGACTACACCTTCAGGAGCTCTGCAGTGCAAAATAATGAAAAGCAAAAAGAAAAAGTTTTTTTTCCTTTAAAGATTAAATCAAAGTCCAGAAAGTTCTTCCACAAGAAATCAAAAAGAAGATCACAAGATAAAAACAAAGATCAACTAAGCACCCGGAGCATAGGGGCCCACCATGTTTCTGATGCTTATGTGTGTTTCTGTTTTGCTATTGAAACAGGGGTCCCCATTGAAATACTTTGTCCGGGGGTCCTATGATGCTGTGAAGGTGTCCCTGAGCTCACCAGCTGTCATCCCCAGTGGTCGCCTCCATTAAGTAAATCAGGGGGTCAACTCCAGAGCACCTTTCCTTCATCCTCATTGCTCCTGTAATGATCAGTAGGTTGGATCTGCCAAAAGAGAGCCCATAGCCTCCATGCAGGAATTTTATACCTCCATGGGATTTCAACATCCAATCCACTTTGACACTTTGGGAGTCTTTCCAGTCTCTACACACTACAGTGCTAGCTACGCTACATGTTCTCATTTCAATAGGAACGCACTCTGGTAGAAGCCTATTTGGAGCCATGTGGACAGAGGTCACCCCTCGTTGTCCATAGCGGTTAGTCGGTATTATGAGAATTCAATGACTGGGGGTTCCCTCTTGGTGACCCCATCGGTAGCATAGATGGCAACCCCTTGTGTTTATACTATGGACTTAAAGGAGCACACACCGCTTGGTATACAGAACATGTGCACTTTTACTTTTATAAAAGCATCCAGCGGGTAACAGTGCCCACTCAGAGTCATCGAATTTCATTGACCTTGAGACTCCCTCTCAGTGTCTGGAGCACATGCCCCTTAAATTTCTTAAGTGGTGCCCCCCAGGTGACGGCACTTAAGGTGGCCATCTATGTTGCCTAATGGATTGCCAAACTCTGAACTCACTATGTGTATTTCGTGCATGCCAGTCTGTGCGTGACGTCTTCACGTCTGCTGCTTAAGTAATCCTGGACCCTTCTCTATGCACGTGCAGCCCCGACTGTTCACACTCTGACTCACAGTGGTAGACTGCCTTTGGGATGATGGCTTCGGTATCTGGTGGGCTCCCTGTAGACCCTCAGACCACATTCACGCTCTGGGACAATTGCTACCAAAGATCTTGAATGTTGTTATGGAGTCGCGAATACTGAAGCACATCTCCCTTGCACCCACCCTGTTTCTAAAGGTAAGTGCCCCTTTAATTGCTTCTAAGCTATAAACAGTTAAATCTCTGTAATGTATCTTCTTCTTCTTCTTCTTCTTCGTTCAGCTGCTCCCATTAGGGGTTGCCACAGCGGATCATCTTCTTCCATATCTTCCTGTCCTCTGTATCTTGCTCTGTTACACGCATCACCTGCATGTCCTTTCTAACCACATCCATAAACCTTCTCTGAGGCCTTCCTCTTTTCCTCTTTCCTGGCAGCTCTATCTTTAGCATCCTTCTTCCAATATACCCAGCATCTCTCCTCTGCACATGTCCAAACCAACGTAATCTCACCTCTCTGACTTTGCTTCCCAACCGTCCAACCTGAGCTGACCCTCTAATGTCCTCATTTCTAAACCTATCCATCCTCGTCACACCCAATGCAAATGTTAACATCTTCAGATCTCTGTAATGTATCTGAAAGCCGCTAATCCTGTCGGTCACACTGCTACTCTATCCCATGCTCGATGGCAGCGTCTCTTGGTGGATCTTCTCACTCACCTCCCCGCCTCTGCGTATTTTACTCACCTTTACTGCAGTCACATCACCTCCTGTCTTCGCTGACGGGGGCGGCAAGTGATTTGACTCAGCCAACGACCAGAGCCTGAAAGAACCACACATCTCAATTATCAGAAGAAATTCACTTGCAGGTTTTTCTTTTCTTACAATACAACAGGATTCTGTGTTTCTGTTCATTCCGAGTCAAAGCCACAGGTTTAATTAGGCATTAACAGCATCAGGAACGTATTTTTTTAAAAAATGATTCCTTTCAAATATAATTAGATGGATACAAAAGAATTCAGAGTGAAATACAGTGGTAAGAAAAAATAGGTGAACACTGGAAACAGCCACATTTATGTATAAATTAAAATGCTCTGATTTTGATCTATGTTACAATAATGAATAAAAAACAGTCTGTTTTAACTAATAACACACCAATTGTTGTGTTGTTCTTTTAAATATTGAACACAACATTGGAAACAGTACGTGAATCCCCGGGCTGACGACTTCAGAAGAAGCAAACAGGAGCCAGGAGTTAGCCAATGAAATGAGACTGGAGGTGGGGTTTAGAGCTACTCTAACCAATAAAGAAAGACTCCAACATCTTGAGCTTGAAGTATATGTTAAAGTGAGCAGAAAAGAACATCTCAGAAGATCTCCGATAAAAGAACTGTTGATCTGCATGAAGCTCAAAATGATCACTGAGTAATTTCAAAGAGTTGAGGTATGCATCAGTCCTCAGTAAGACAAACTGTGCCTAAATGGAGATGATGTGGTCATGAAAAGGCAATTCTCAAAGGGATAAAAAAAGAACCCTAGAGTAACAGCTAAGGACTTGAAGGAATCATTGGAGCAGGTTAACATTCTCTGCTGGTGAGTCTACCATACACAAAACATTGGATAGGCATGTTGTCCATTGCAGGACACTACAACAACAACAACATTTATTTATATAGCACATTTTCATACAAAAAGTAGCTCAAAGTGCTTTACATAATGAAGAGAAGAAAAATAAAAGACAAAATAAGAAATTAAAATAAGACAACATTAATTAACATAGAAAGGAGTAAGGTCCGATGGCCAGGGTGGACAGAAAAAACAAAAAAAAACTCCAGAAGGCTGGAGAAAAAAATAAAATCTGTAGGGGTTCCAGGCCACGAGACCACCCAGTCCCCTCTGGGCATTCTACCTAACATAAAATGAAATAGTCCTCTTTGTAGTTCGGGTTTTTCACGGAGTCACTTGATGCTGATGGTCATACAGACTTCTGGCTTTTAATCCATCCATCAATGTTGGAGGAATCCACTGTTCACCCCACCAAAAACATACTGCATGCCTGAAGTGTGTCAAAGACACCCCATGATACTCCACAACGCTATTGGGAAAATGCTTTGTGGACTGATGACATTAAGGTTGATATACCATTAGCATAAACACAACATGAAAACCTCACCCCAACGGCGAAGTACAGTGGAGGGAGCATTTTGATTTGGGGCTGCTTTGGTACTTTGGGACCTGGATAAATTCCCAAGATTATCAAGGTATCCTACAAGGTGGTTGTCCGACAACCTAGGGAGATGAAGCTCAGTAGAAGTTGGGTGATGCAGCAGGACAACAGCCATAAAGACTGAAGTAATTCTACTACAGAAAGGATTCAAAAGAAGAAAATCCTCCTTCTGGAGGGGCCTAGTCAAAGCCCAGACCTTGACCAAACAGAGATACTGTGGAATGACCTCAAGGGAACTGTTCACACCAGACATCCTAAAGTCCTAAATGTAAGTCATGTGACAAAAACATGCAATCTGAATGGCTGTTCAGTGGAGCTCCCGAATTGTTGAGCTCTGGAAGTCTGCATAGATCCTCCTTTGATTTCCTTTACAGATGGCACCACCATGTTGGGCTTGATGTTGTGGCCACAACTGGGAAGTTTATAGCTACGACGTTAATTATCAGTGACATGGTCGTTATTTTTTTCTAAAACAGAACACTGAATTTCCCACAATTTATTTCAGTCCTGCTCTCTTATTTTAGCCCTTTTTTCTTCTCTATTTTTGTAATTCTTCTGTTTGTTTGGGGTTTATTGTTCTTCTTTCTTGTAATATGTCTACATTTCCTGAGCTTCTATTCAAGATGAATTTCCCTCTGGTGTTTTCTACGACAGTAAAGCGTTTTCAAAATCTCAGTATTACTGCAGAGTGACCCAGGCGTAGTGATAAGATCATATTGCGGTGTCTCTGGTAATTTCTGCCAATACTGCTCAACAACCAAATTCTATTACTTGGTCAGAAGATTAAGAAGCTACATGTCCTTAGCCCACCACATGTCTCTTTAATTTCCATGGTGACTGATATTACACAGTTTGACACACTGGATCGCCACAAATGGCCATTGATGCTTCAAAGTCTCACGTTCAAACCTGGACTGTCACTGTCACTATCACTGGTCATAAGATGAGTCTACCAGATGAGTCTGGTACCTCCAAACCAGGGGTGGGTCATGTCAGTCCTGGAGAGCCACAGTGGCTGCAGGTTTTTGTTCCAACCCAGTTACTTAATAAGAAGTCAATTTGTGCCGATGAAGCATGTGTTGCTCAAGTGACATTTTGATGCTTCATTTTAGTGGTCTCGCTTGTTAAGGTACCCCACTATTAATTGTTTATTTCAGTCTTAAGAATCTGCATTCACTGTTTTAATGGTGTGATGGACACCCGGGCATTAGCTTGCCCAAATCCTGACACAAACACAGAAGCAGAGTCCCAGACACAAATAAACAAAGGTATTATTTTAAATACCTCCAAATGTATTACAAAAAACACAAAACACTGGTCTCTCTTTCTCTCTCCTTCCACAATATGCTCTCTCACCACCGCACTGCCCTCCTCCAGTCAAGTGTTGCCTCCCTACCACCCAGCTCCGACTCGACTGAATAAGGGAGTGCGGTCTCTTTAATTACAGTACTTTTGGTGCCAGGGCGATTGCCCGATGAAAGTATGTCCGGGTCACAGAGAAGTCCATTATTCAAGAAGGGAGCTTGTTTCCCAGCAACGCCCTCCTGTGGCACCACATGACCCCAGAAAGTCTGCCCTGCCAGATTACATTTACCGGCATGCCCTGCTGGTTTCCCACTGGGTGTGGATATCCGGGACTGCTGCCATCTAGCACGTTAATGAACTAATCATTTCCTAGTAACATCTCTGCTTTTATAGAGGCTGTCCGCCCATCTATTCCTTCCGGGTCTGCATCCTTTCCTGGTCGGGATGTCTGTGTGGCATCTATAATGGCTCCTTATTAGCTATAAGATGAGAGCCAGCAGTTGTCCGTCTAAATTGTTTCCATTTATACCCGTGTGTGATCATCATGCACTATTTGGCTTAATAAATCATTTAATAAAAAATGTGACAGACTGAAAATTATCCATTTTAAGCTTCAAGTCATTTGTTTGATATCCTTGGAAAGGAAAAAATCTGGGCGGCACGGTGGCGCAGTGGGTAGCACTGCTGCCTCGCAGTTGGGAGACCTGGGGACCTGGGTTCGCTTCCCGGGTCCTCCCTGCGTGGAGTTTGCATGTTCTCCCCGTGTCTGCGTGGGTTTCCTCCGGGCGCTCCGGTTTCCTCCCACAGTCCAATGACATGCAGGTTAGGTGGATTGGCGATTCTAAATTGGCCCTAGTGTGTGCTTGGTGTGTGGATGTGTTTGTGTGTGTCCTGCGGTGGGTTGGAACCCTGCCCAGGATTGGTTCCTGCCTTGTGCCCTGTGTTGGCTGTTATTGGCTCCAGCAGACCCCCGTGACCCTGTGTTTGGATTCAGCGGGTTGGAAAATGGATGGATGGATGGATGGAAAAAATCTACAATATAAGAACTTAACATGAAAATGAGGTCTGAGACTGGCAAGGATTGGTTTCTAATTAAGTCATTGGGTTAGAATGAAAATCTGCAGCCACTGCGGCCCTCCAGCACTGGCTTTCCCCACCCCTGCTCCAAACTGTGGTGGCACACCCCAGTGTGTGGGCAGTATGATGAATTGGCATCACCCATCCATAACTGATTCCCACCCAGAATAGTCTCTAGCAGAAAGCATGTTAACAAACGAATGGCACTATCATCCTGCACTTGTGTAAATCTCCTTATCTATAATAATAAAAATTTTATTTATATAGCGCCTTTAAAATTCATTATAATTGAAATTTGTGCTTAATTATCTCTCTCTCTCTCTCTCTCTCTCTCTCTCTCTATATATATATATATATATATATATATATATATATATACAAGGAACATTCAAAAAGTTTCCGCACTTATATATTTTCGTCGGAAACGGTGAAGGCGGAAGGAGTAGTAATTGGGCATTAAAACGCTGGGAAAATTGCTTTGCAAGTGGAGGTGACTATGTAGAAAAGTGATGTAATTTGTTTTTGAAATTCTTAATAAATAGAGTTAAAAAAAAGCACAGAAACTTTTTCAACGTCCCTCATATAAACAAAGTGATAAGCCGTTCATCTGTTCAGTGTATGTGCCCTTGCCCGGGAGTAATGCCATCCAGAATCAACAAGAGCACAGTAACGTCTAATGAACACAGGCCAGTAAACTGTGTAAACTGTGTGGCATATGTCTGGGTGTCATACCATTCACAGCGGGACCAGAATGTCCGACACAAGCAGGTAATAAGAAGCACAAAGTCACAAGGGTGGAAGGGCTGGCGTGTCTGGTGAGCAGACGTTCATAAATGCACCACACAATCAAAATAGATGGACTTACCATTAAGAGTGTTTTAATAAACGGGTGTTTCGTTATGTTATGTGAATGGCAACATGGAAGGACTGGCATCCCATCTGGGTTGGAGAGTGCTGACTTACCCGGCCATAGTGGATGGATGTGTCAGGTAGGGGGCACTAGCTTCCTGGGAATGAATTCTTTTGTAATCGCGGTGTTTTACTTAACCCGAATCTATATAAATATATCATAAAAGGTGATACCCCTCCCTAGTGATATGGCGGTAAGAAATCACGTAGGAGGAATAACTTAGCTTTGTTTAGTGTCGCCTTACACTGCATATGGTACAAAGACGAATGAAGCCAGTGACAAAACCAATGGAGTCTGTCGGTGTCATCGGTGCAGTGGAAGGCATTTTCAGGAACAGGTGGCGGCATCTCCCATCCATTCATTGGCTTCAAAGGTGTGCTGGGTAATGTGCCAAGGCTTTATACTGTTTTCATCACATGTAATGCCAAACAAGGCAACAATGCTGACTTAACAGACAGAAATAGCACCCAGTTACAGTATCTCACAGTCTGACTGCCCACTGTCCATTTGTCCCAGTCCATCTTATGTCATACTGCTTGCCCAGCAGTTCTGTGTGAGCCCCTGTGGCTAATCTGGCAATGTGTCAGCTGTGTATGTGAGCAGGCAAAAGCCGATTTATAAAATATATTTGCACAGAGCACAGTGACATATTAAACTTATGCCTACAACGGACTGGGATAGTTTATCTCCAAACACGGGAGGTGGCAGTGCTTCTCCCAGTCTGGACATCTGCAGGGGATCATGGTGACCTGTAGTCACACAGGGCAGCTCTGAGTACCACCAGAGGGCACTATGCCAAAAGAAGTTCTGCCTATTTTGAGGCGCTTCCCCCTGACCCGGAAGTGCTTCACACAAGGTATGTCGTGACCCCTGAAATACTCCCCTATTGGTCTTGTACAAATGGAGTCACCTCACATCCATTCAGAGAGTCGGGAGGCGCAGGATGAAGCTCACCAGAAGGAGTGGAAGGAAGAGGAAGAAGAAGCAATTGTACTTGTGTGTGTGCTTAAATATAACCTGCGTGAAGGTATTTGTTAAAACAAATGATGAATTGAACCTGTGACTTGTGATGGTGTCATTGTGTCTGGGGTTTGTGGGCTCAGTGGCGCCAAGTACAGGTCATAGCTAGTGGCTTGCAGAGAATTACCAAGCCTATGGTGTTCTGCTTGGTCGCCTGTAGGAGCTGGAAACCCACTCTGGATGGGGTCTTAATTACATATACACCTAAAACAGCAAAACAAGTCACACAGACGAATGAAAGGTGGATCTGTGGGTGATGATGCCGCCTCGTGGACCCAGCATTGTGGGTTCAATTCCCGTTGCTCTGGAGTTTGAACCTCCAGGGACTCCAAAATGAGGTGCAACTTAAGCTAACCAGAAATGCTGAATTGTCCGAGCGTGGGCATCAGTGAGCCCAACAATGGACTGGCAGCCTGCTTTACCCCCAGAGCTGCCAGGATGGGCTCCACGACCCGACAACCCTGAATTGGATTTGAGAGGGTGCTGCTATTCTTAATTGAATTGAAATTTGAAGTCATTCTGTTTTTCTGTAGTGAATGCTATAAGCATTATTTAAATGACATTTTTCTGCAAATTCCATTTTCCTTTTCTTGTTATTTTTATTAATTGAATTTTCATGTAAATGCCCTCTGCCTTTCTTCTAATAGTTATGCAAATGCAGACAAAACATTCTGGTTTGTAATTCTCATGTAAAAGTAATTAGCATGCAAACGCAATCATAATTTGGTGCTTTTAATTTCAATTGTAATATATTTAACATTTTTCCGTGCTATTTATGCAAATATTGTTAGAATGTCTCTGTTCTTAATCTTGATTGGTATGCAAATGAAAATTTCCCTTGTCACCTTTTTCATTTTCATGTTAATGCCATTGAAAATCTATTTTTATTTAAATATGTATGTAAATTAGCTTTTTTTTTTTCTTTGGGTAATTTTTATGCAGGCGTCTTTTTGTTCTAATTTTCCTCTAAATGTCATTTGTCTTTCTGGTCCAGTAATTGTTTCGCAAATGCAAATGGCAATTGGTGGGTTTTAATTAGTATGCGAAAGAAAATGGGATTTGGCTGCTTGTTTTAATTTTCATACAATTGCAATTTTTCTTGCAGTATTTAGCAAATGGAGTTGGAAATATATTTCATTCTCATATTGTTTTATGTAAAAACATTTCAGTTCTATTTTGCTTCTTTAAATTTTCCATGCAGATTGAGTTGCAGTTGTAAACTTGCAAAGCCAAAGGTGCGCTGGCATGGAAGGTCATCGTTGTGTCTGTTCATGTGAACGGATTTTGTTGAAATTCGGTACAATTATCCTTAAAGGTAATTTGTTTGGACAATTCCATTTTTAATATGTTACCTTGAAATGCTCATACTATACAATTTTTTTTTAATTTCATAATCTTTCATTTAAAAGTATTAGCAAATATTCAAAATCATCTGTCGTTAAACCAGAGAAACATTCTGTGCGACCGTAAATCGTGATTCATTTCCTCTTTAAAATTTACCATTTTATTTCACGCTGTACATTTTAATTATATTTTCCTCTCAGGCTCATCTGCCAGCTGCTCCTGACAGCAGGACCAATCCTGACTACCAGTTATTAAAATGCCAGCCGAGTCACATCAGCGACGAGCACAAGCTTCTGCCAAAGCAACTCACTTGGCATGCTGCTGCTTGAAGTCATACCAGGAAAGTTGATGTGGTGGGAAATTCTGTATATAAGTTGATAAATATTTTGTATGTCTTTATTTGTAACTTGTAGCAGTGCTGCTGGGGAGTGAAAACTTCAATTCCCAGCAGTGCCTTCAATGGCTCTGATTGGTCATCTGCTGAGGGCGCAGGGGCTGCTGGGGACAAGGAGGCCAGCGTGAGATTTCAAAGGAGGCCAGTTCTACAGAGGAGGAGAGTTTTTTGTTGCGTTGTGTCTGCAGTTTCCTGTCTGTTTGCCTACCTCTGGATTCTTGTTTTGCCCCAAATTATCTCCTGTTCGGTGTATGGACTGTGTGGTGTCTGCCTGCTGCATGAGGACTGTATTAGGATTGGTTATCGACCTGCGAAGAAAGGAGCGCGCGTCATCATCTCATCACGTAATACCGGTAGGCCTGATCTTTACATTCACGTCCAGCGAGCTGATCTCTGGACTGTCTCTCTCCGTTGCCGTTTTTTACGGACTTCATCGTGTGTGGTTTTTGTTCGTTGTTTGTTATTGTTGAATTTGTTTTTATTGCTTAATCGCCAGTAGGGAACTGGGGTGGGATCGTTGTAGATGGCGTAGTTATATTTAATTTATTATTGTTTAATACATTCTTTAATTTCTGTTTTATTACCAGTTGCTTTTTGTCTCTGTGAGGGAGTGCGTGTGAGTTGGGCCAAGGCTGGGTGCGTTATTGGGATCCTCAGCGAAAAAATAAATAAATCATTGTCCTACCGAATCTTAGCTCGTTTTTTTTAGTCGATTTGTCCATTTGGACATTTTATTAATTTTTCTTTTTATTCTTGTTTGGGTTTTGCATCACCATTTTGTGTGTGTTTTTCTATGAGTGCTGCCGTCTATAGAGCTTGTCTTGTGTGACTCTTGAAATGATAAAAAAGATGGCAGTGAGCTTGTCACAGCATTCAAAGGAAAACTATTTGACAGAAAGTCCAGCGCTTGAGCACACGTGAGTGGCTCCATTCCAGATCTTTGGCCTGCTATTATCTGTGTACGTTAAGCTTGTGATGCATATGTCAAGTTACAAATGACGCCACAGTGCAGAAGATGGCAGTGTACTTGTCACATGATCTAAACTTTAAATATCTGAGCCCAGATAATTTAGGAGAGGATGACATTCTTGACTTTGTTGGTTTCGATTTCCAGTCTCAAGTCTTTGTGATTATTGAAGACGACCTTAGTGCTTTGACTTTTGGTATTAATCATAACAAGATCTCTTTAAATCTCACTGAGTATCTAACTAAACCTACCTCATGGGCAGCTAGGGGGGATACGCGTCCCCTCCTAGCTGAAAGTATTGATCTGTTACCAGCAGCCATACCACCTGCTCTTCAGAAGGGGTCATCCACCTGCAGCTAAGCGTGTTCAGGCCCAGCCAGTACTGGGATGGGAAAAACTTGGGCTGCTGCCGAAAGAAGTGTTGGTGCTGGTGAGGCCTGCAAGGTTTTGTGAATGGGGATCCCAATGTCCCAGTGCAGTGATGGGGACATAGTGCTGTAAAAATGGCGGATGAGACGTAAAATGGAGGCCCTGACTCTTTGTGGTCGTAAAAGATCCCTGGGCTTCCTTCATAAAGTGTAGGGTGTATCTCGATGTCCAGGCTTATCTGCCCACCACAGCCTAGTCATTCTGGCCCCCAAATCATCCCCTGTCTCTAACTGGCTGTCTCTCTCATCACTTCACTGCCTAACAGCTCATGTGTGGTGAGCGTGCTGGCGAGAAAATGGCTGCCATTGCCTCGTCCGGGTAAATGCCGCACATTAGTGGGGGCTGAAGTGGCTCCCCACTCACTGAAGCACTAGTGAGAAAAACAATATATAGATGTAGACGATAATTATTATTGCTATTATTATTATAATACAGCAGCTTATCATTATCATAATGACCTTACAACCAACACAACTGTCTTGTGAAGATGCAGTAAAATCAGGAGACTGAATTATGCATGAGAGACCCCCACAAGGCAGGTGACTTCTACCGTTCTTGTTGTGCAGCTCCTAAGTCTTCATGTAATATTCTATCTGTCAGAGACAGCAGATTAGAACCCAACACCTTCAGCACGAGCAGGACTGAGCATAGTGTGGCGTGGTGGTGCGGCTCACCAGGGGGGCTGCAGTCAGACGGGGAGCTTTTGGACGTTGTCACCCACGGACCCACAAAAACATTTGGGGCAGCCACCCATATATTGTACCTAGCTGGAAAGTTTAATGGAAATTCCACAGATGTGCTCAGGACGAGTTCTCAACATGAACTGATGAGTAGTGACAAAGATGGCGGCTTTAAAGGCCATCAAAGGAAGTGATGTCATCTATGTCAGAACCGGAAGTGGCATCTTATTGGGAGTCGGAAACTGGGAGTGACGTCTTATTGGGAGTCGGAAACCTGGAGTGACATCTTATTGGGAGTCGGAAACCAGGAGTGATGTCACTCTTTGTATCAGAACTGGAAGTGACGTCTTGTATGAGAAATCAGGCAGGTTTTCCCGTGTTTTGTCCGCAGAAAAAATAGAGAAAGGTTTAGTGCACCCCGCCAGCCCCTGGCCTGGCGTGGAATTATCTTCTTTCGGTCCACTCAGCTTCCTCCTGCTTGTACATGTGTGACAACGTATCCATTATTTGCTTTGAAGCCATTTTGGCTCGGAGGTCTGAAAGCTGGATGAGATTTTAACAGCGATCCGACACTAGCTGATGAACTGTAGGAGACAGGCTAGCAGCGTCAGGCATACAATCATTTTTTCAAACTGCAGAATAAATTATTATTCTAGAAAAGAAATGAGCAAATCACGGAAAACTGGAGATCATGGACGAAGCTGGGTTGGGGAGTGCGTTTTGCCCTGACCAGGACTGGATTCCATCCTGCACCCAGGGGATTACAAATGGGGACGGCTGAGTAACTGAGGCCAAAGCAACCCGGAAACAGGCTAGCAGTGCCAAGCACAGAAACTAAAACAAGTTGTCAAACTTCAGACATCGATATTTTTCTAGAAAAGAAATCAAATTGAGGATATCGTGGGAAATTGGGGACAAACATTTTAACAATAGTGAGACACAAGAAAGGCACCATCTGCTGGGAAAAGGGGAAGCACTGGGCAGATTAGCGTAACGTGGAGACATGGCGGGTGTTGAAGGAGATAAAAATCTTGAGGGTTTGAAGAGAGGGTGGCAGCAGTTGAGGAGGAAATCCGCTAAACGTCAGAGCGGACAGGCAGGAGGCTGGGGCTGATGTGGCAGTTTCGTTTCTTCAGTTCATTCGTTTCAAACAACAAAAGGCGTGAGGATGACAATGAGCATTGTCTCACTTGCACCTTCCGGAGTGGTCTTCATTGTCAGGGTTCCCTCACGCACTGTAAGGTCATTTGCAAGTTGGCTCTCTTGCAGTTTACTATGTATGTCATTTTTTTCCTTTTACTGTTCCCTAAAGTGCCATTTTGTGTTCTGTGAAAGACGCTATATACAATAAAGACTGACTGCGAGAGACCTTCAGGCTACTGAGATGAGCCCTAAAAGGTGTGGACACAGCAGCAGCAGTTTATAGATTTACAGACGAGGACGTGGTGAAGGTGGAAGGTGGCGGTGGGGCAGACGCCTCCTGAGATGCCTCAGACGTTAGATTTGAAACATGAAGGTAGAGGAGCCTGCAGGGAGTGCAGATGAAGATAAATGAAGACGGAAACAAACCGAAAATGGTCTGTCACTGAAAGAGAAGAAGGCTTAGCTATATAATATGGCGTACTCCTCTACACTTGAAGGACCAGGGGAGGAAGCGTATCCAGAGGATTACCTCCCCCAGAGCACTAGGTGGAAGCCCCCCTGGGTTGCAGAAGTGCTTCAGATTCCCACAGGGCTCCATTGGGGGCTGAAGTTTGGTGCAGCCCTGTTGGGTTCTGTTGGTGCCACCAGGGGGTGCTGCAGCTGCTGCTGAGCCCTTAATTGGAGCGCTGCTGCAAGAACTAGGCCTCCGAGCACCTGGAGCACTTCTAGGGGGCCTTATAAAAGAAGCCGGCAGCCACTACTCCGGGAGCCAGAGTCGGGTGGCAGAGGGCAAAGCTTGCTGGAGGAGGAGGAGGAGGAGGAGGCAAAGTAAGAGAAAGAAGAGAAGGAAAAGAAAGAAGGCAAGTGGGCTTTTGACTTGTGCTGTACACGTGGGAAATGGGAGAAAGCATTTCCCACGGGGTTTTTTAAGAAAAAAAAAATGAAAAACATGTGAGCCCTGATCTTGTGTCCCACATCTGTCTGTGTTGGGTTTGGACGGCCCCCTGGTGCTCCACAATAAGAAGAAAAGAGTCTGCTGAGAGCAAAGCTTTAAGGGCAGAGTGGGAGGATGTAGACTGAAAGGACACCAGAAAGCAATGTCAAGTGGTACTAGAATGGAGAGACCCTCCATGTAAGTGGACATCAAGTGGAGGCCCTTGGGCGGCATGAGAGGTCTGAACTGCATTAATGTCTCACACACACGCACACACACACACACACAGACTTACAGTGTCCTCCATAATGTTTGTGACAAAGACACATTGTTCCTTGATTTTCCCCTCTGCTCCACGGTTTAGAATTACAAATCAAACACTCAGCTGTGATTAAAGTGCACATTGCACACTTTCATTTAAGGGGCTCTGCATACACTTTCTACCCACCATAATGTTTGGCACACAGCAATGGCAGCTCTATTAAAGCCGTCATATTCAGGATTTTGTCGCGTATCCCTTGCATGCAATGGCTGCTTGAAGTCTGCTATTCACAGACATCACCAGGTGCTTCTCTGCTGGTGCTCTGCCAAGCCTCTAATGCAGCCATCTTCAGCTCCTGCTTCTTTCGGTGGTTTTCACTTCAGCATATGGAAGCCCAGCTCAATTGGATTCAAATCAGGTGACTGGCTTGGCCATTCAAGAATTTTCCATTTTTTAGCTTTGCAAAATTCCTGTGTTGTCTCAGTAGCATGTTTGGGTCACCATATTGTAGGTATTTACTGGAACTTGAAGAGCTGTTTCTATACCCCCCAGAATTCATTGTGCCACTGCTGTCAGCAGTTTCATCATCAGTGAAGAGAAGTGTGCCAGGACCTCTGGCAGCCATACATGCTCAAGCCATAACCCCCCAGCACCATGTTTAACAAGTGAGGTGGTCTGCCTTGAATCTTGAGCAGTTCCTTTTGGTCTCCACACTTTTCTCTTGCCATCACTCTGATCAGGTTCATCTTTGTCTCGTCTGTCCACAATACATTTTCCCAGAATTCTGCAGACACTTGTAAGTCCTTTTTCACAAACTGTAATCTGGCCTTCCTGTTTTTGTGGCTAAGTAGTGGTCTCCATCTTGCAGAGTGGCCTCCTCTGTATTTCTGTTCTTGAAGTCTTCTGCTGATGGTTGTCTCTGACACACACACATCGTCCCCCTGAAGACTGTGTATGATCTGTCAGACAGGCGTCTGGGACTTTTCTTCACCATTGTGAGGTTTTTCTGTTATCAGCAGTGGTGGTCTTCCTTGGCCTACCAATCCTTTTGTGATTACTGAGCTCACCAGTGCGTTCGTTCTTCTTGATGACATTCCAGATAAGTCATCTTAAGGTTTTCCCGATGTCTCCAATGGTTTTATTCTTGTTTGTCATCCTCATAATGACTTCTTTGACTTTCATTGGCACAGATCCTGTCCTCATGTTTGACAATGGCAACTGTAGAGTCCAAAGGGTAGAAGCAAGCCGAGGTATCTCATGAAGCAATGAAACCCACCTGAGGAATCTCAAACACCAGTGATGCCAATTGTAACAATCATTATGGTGCCATGAAATGGGGGGACCATGTAAAAAAAGTGTTGTCACCTGTTATTTCTGCATGGTGGGACTAAAATGTATGGAAATCCCCTTCAATGAATGTCTGCAGTTTGATTTGTAATTTTAAACTGTGGAGCAAAGGGCTAAGACTTTGTCCCAAACATTATGGAGGGCACTGAACTTCCTCAAACCTTATTAATCCAGTGGGGACAACACAAGCTGTTCTTCTGTGTCCACCCTCCCATAAGGACCAGGCAGCTTGTAGCTTCACATCTCCAGAGCCCTGGGTTCAATCCCTGGCCCTGGCACTGCCTGTATGGAGTTTGTAGGTTCTTGTTGTGTTTAAGATGAATTTCTGGCCACATTAAGTTAAGTTGGCAGCTCACAGTGAAAGTGTGTTGCCGTTGCCCTTTCATCAACATCACTGTAATAAAAAATAAGAGATGGACGGCTCACAACGTGCAGGTCTAAGCATCAAATACAAAAAAGTCTTGTAGAGCCAAACGCATAATATACTGAATACGTCAAGAGACAACCATGAGTGAATTAAAAGTGGGCGGGGAACAAGTAGAGTGTCACGTCTCTGAACCAATCCGACACCTCACAAAAGGGGAGGGGGCTCAAAGAGGAGGGGATGATTTTGAAGGACAGAGAGCAGTGGTACGATACCATATCATTTGCAAAGCCCACTTAGTCCTGAGTGGTGGTCCTGGAGCCTATCCCAGCAATCACAAGGCATGTGTGCCAAGTACCTGCAGTGGTCCGTGTGTGTGTGTGTGTGTGTGTGTGTGTGTGTGTGTGTGTGTGTCTCTTGTGTCACCGCACTCATTACAATTTACAGATTAATCCGTAGGCTTCAGTTACCTTGAGCTCCTGAATTTCCCAGACAGGACAAACACACTCACACATTCTTGGGCCAATTTAACATCACCAGCCCACCTAACCTGCATGTCTTTAGACTGTAAGACGGAACTGGAGCATGCGAAGGAATCCTACGCAGACAACAAGCAAACTCCGCACAGGAGGGGCACTCAGGATGTGAACCCTGGCCTCTCCATTGTGAGGCAGCAGCGCTAACACCGCGCCACCCAAGAGCGGTGAGCCTAAACTACGCTGGTCTGATCGAGAGTGAGCTTCTGATTACTTCTGAAAAGACCCCTATTGGACATGTAAATGTGTGCCATATGATCGGAGAGCACTTCGCACGTGTTAAAAACAAACAATAGAAAAACCTTTCTGTAAAATCAGATGTAAAGAGAAGTCAAGCAAAATGACATCTTGCCCGAAGAAGGGGCCTGAGTTGCCTTGAAAGCATCCATCTGTTCAGTTAGCCAATCAAAGGGGTCTTTTTGCTTGACTTCTCATTACATCCATAATGGCCAACACGATACAACACCCTAGTACTGTGAAATCGGGTGATACGTTGGCATTCAAAGACATGAATGGACGAGTGGTAAAAGTGAGTGATGCGTTGTTGCTGTTGTTCAAAGTCACAACGATGGAGCATGCGGAGGAATCCCACGCAGAGCGACATGCAAACTCTGCACAGGAGGGGGACTCAGGATGTAAACCCTGGCCTCTTTATTGTGAGGCAGCAGCGCTAGCACCGCGCCACCCAAGAGCGGTGATCCTCTTAGTACGCTGGTCTGATCGAGAGCGAGCTTCTGATTACGATAAAATGTTTATAGCCAAAAAGTCTTCTGAAAAGACCCCTATCTGACATGTAAATGTGTGCCGTAGGAGCGGGGAGTACTTTGAATGTGTTAAAAACAAACAATAGAATAACTTTTCTGTAAAATCGGATGTAAGGAGGAGTCAAGCAAAAGGGGCCTGAGTTGCCTTGAAATCGTCCATATAGTAATCTTTCTAGTTTGCCAATCAAAGGTGTCATTTTGCTCAACTTCTCATTACGCTAACACGGTACAACACCCTAGTACTGTGAAATCAGATGATATGTTGGCATTCAAAGACATGAATGGACGAGTGGTAAAAGTGAGCGATGTGTTGTTGCTGTTGTTCAAAGTCACGACGATCGTGTCTGGTGTAACACCTACAGTATGTGCATATGTGCAAAGTTTGTATGTTTTGTATTTCTTTTTATTAACTGGAGTTTTTCTTGCCATTTTATACTAAAAGTTAGTAAAGATTTATTATAATGAAAAAAAAGATTAGTGTCAGACATAAGGGTGAAAGAACTGACGGCAATGTTTCTGAAAATATGAATTGCAAAATATTGTCACAGATGGCCAGGATCCTTACCCAGCCAGGACACCTCTTTGCTGGAAGGATCAGGGGAGCAAGTCTGGTCATGGTTTTACATCCCCCGGGACGCTAGATGGCAGCCCCCATGGGTTGCAGTGGTGCCTCGGACTCCCGAGGAGCTTCATGGGAGGTGGAGTTGGATACAGCCCTGTTGGGATCTGGGGGTGCCGCCAGGGGGTGCTGCAACTGCTGCTGAACCTTAGAAAGCAGCTCTTCCACCACACCCGGAGGTGCTGTCAGAATTAGATCAACGAGCACCTGAAGCACCTGAAGCACTTCAGGGTGTCTTATATAAGGGGCCAGCAGAGACTACTCCGGGTGCCAGAGTCGAAGAAGAAGAAGAAGAAGAAGACGTGGATGACGCTTCCCACAAGGGAAGGAAAGAAAATAAAATCAGGTGTGCTTTTGAAAGTGTGCCTCCTGAGTCAGTCTGTGTCTGGTTAAGTGCTGGTATAGCACCATCTACTGTCACAATATGTATTTGAAGTAAACGGTGTGTCAGACCCCATCAAAGGAGGTGAAACAGTCTGACGTTATGAGATTTGATAACAAAGAGCCACAGGGGATGAAGAATTCGGAACTCAATGCACCCAAAACAGTAAATGTGGCTCTGACGCTCCTGCAGAGCTGCACAGCATCCACCTCTTGACTGAACATCTAAATTAAAAACTACAGGAAGTTAAGATTGCGGTCTAAGAGAAAGGCAAACATGCAATACCAGAATACAGCTGCGGCGTTACAAAATGTAGAATATCCACAGACCATAATGCTTATCTAAACTCAATTTGCTAATGTTATGCCAAAAAGTGATGTAACAGTCAAAATGACAGAGAGAGATCACAGCAGACAGGAGCTCTTCACTAACGCGTGGATCCAAGTACCTGCAGTGGTCTACGTGTGTGTGTGTGTGTGTCTCTTGTGTCTCCGCACTCATTACGATTTACAGTTTAATCTGTAAGCTTCAGCTGGGCTACTGAGCTCCTGAGTTAATAAGGTCAGTTTTACCTTTCTATCTTCTCTCAATGCTAAGTCTTTTGTTCAGTTTAATTTCTTCTCTCCGTGTCTTTCCATTTATTTATTTTTAAGTGTTTTTCTGACACATGAATAGAATTGGACCACCACAGCTCCGAACTCTTAAAGTGCTTGGACCCTGTGGGCTGCATCTTTTCATCACTGCTATTCACTACAAACTTTTTAGCAAGTTGTCCCCAGATGTGAGTTTTCATTCGAGAATCACGTCAGGCCCTGTGAGACTACTGGATACACCAAGAAGCTGAGTCACAAGGAAGAACCTGCAGGTGTCCCGTCACTGGGTCAGAGAACCAAAGAGCAAGGTGACTGACCTTGGCTGGCAGGGGAGAAGTCTAGTTTGAATGTTACAATCAACATGGTCTCATTGAGAGAGCTGCAAACGTTCCCCTGATGGTATGAACACGTCTTCTTTTTCACCTCCTCATTCTCTCCATTTTCTATCTAATGGTTTGTGGGCATCACAGGATATCCTGGCATTGCTGATTGCAATGAATGAAGCTGACCTGAAGCTGGTGCCAGTCCTCTGCAGGGCACATGCACATCCACATACGGGGTGTGTTTAGGGTGGCAAGATTGGCACATATGAATGTGGGAGGGAGAGAAGCTCCTGCAGACGGTGGGGAAGGCACAGCCAGCCCCCCCCCAGGCCCAGACGCTGTGTGCGTACGCAAGAGGAAGGCCCTTCTGGGTGAGCTTCCTGGCATCCCTTTCACATGTGAGCGGAGATGGAAAGTTGCGGTGAGGTGTTCAGAATGTGAAGTTGTAATTTCAACACATTTCTCTGCCATGAAACCCCAGATATCTGCGTGCACTTTACGTGCTAGCTCACTTGTGTTTGAAACGCCGCCGTCACCTTTAATGCATAGGACAGAGCGGCAACAAAGCAGTGAGGGCTCATAAGGCTCCTTTATGTATTGAAAAGACTCAATGCCACGATTAGTCTAAGCGATCATTTCATCTGAACTTGATACACATGTGAACCTCAGTCTGGGAGTGTTGGATTGCAATGGCGTGGAGTGCTGGCGGGGCCGTATAGTCAGGCCTACTATGGGATTATGGGATTTCAAGTTCCCCATGGTATGCAAGGGGTCCCGTTGATGCTCATTGTTGGCTGAATACCAAAGTCTTGCTCTGGTCCTATGGAATATACAATAAATGAGCTATGGACGATGCGGTTATTCAGGATATGCATATCTTTGGTGGACGAATGGCACCCCACACAGATATGCCACTCCACATTGTACTTCTGCCCACCAAACAGAGCATCCCATTTTCGTGACGACTGCACACTTAGATGTTGTGTTTGAAAGACCACCATTGCTCCATTCTCAGCCTTTCCTCCTGCTGAACACCCACTAACTTCCACACTGAGGGCTGCTGGGAGTTGAAGTCCTACTGGCAAACTCAGCCTCATCTCAATAACAGGTTTGTCCTTAAACAGACAGGACGTCCTCAAATAAACGGTACCATTTGACTGGACGTCCTCTTCACTGCGCTAACCTAATACTTTTCTGGGATGCTGATTGTCTAATAAAAGAGTACATTAAGTTTAAAAATGAAATGTGGATACAATCCAATCAGGGCGCTATTAGAAGGCCCCCTAACTGCACCGACAGATGACCCAGTACAGATTCTAAATTATTAATTTGAACAATCACATAATTACATATGAATTAAAACAATAGTGATATTAAAAATAAGTCAGTTTATGAGTGGAAACAGAGGGGGTGGCAGCCATTGTGGACAAAACACCACTTTTGTGCTGAAGTGTGAACTCAGAACTCTGAAGGTGCAGGTATCAGCACTAATCACTGTGCCACCCTACTTAATATGGATGATATGTATAAGGACAGTTAATTTCAGCTAAGGAAGACTGAAGTTCCCGAGGTCAGGTAGTCATCCTCACTAATCATCTTACGTGTATTTAACACCTGCAAGTTGGAACTTCCTTGCACTTCTATTAATCCATCCAAGATTTTGGTCACTCCACCACCAATCGCTGTTCCATCCTTCTACCAGTTGACAGTAATATTACACTTCATTATGCAGTCACCTCCTTATATAGCGCCTCGCATCCTGATTACTATCACATCATCACACTTACACCTTCCCTTTGTCAACATTCAGAGGCTGTCCTGTCATCCACCTGCCCTGAGACCCACTCCTTCATGGTGTCATTTCAGCTAATCTTATATATTAGTCTGGAGTGATGCGGGTGACAGCAGATTTAATATGCAGGCCAATATGGGAGGTGACAGTTACATCACTCAGGCTGGTGACCTGAGCTCCATGGCCAGGCTTGTGGATGCAATTTGCTCTCACCCTTCATTCAAACACACACACACACAGACTCACTTAATGTGATTCAGGACTGAAGCATCGAGTAGGAACCAACCCTGGATAGGACACCACACATGTACACACTCATAATTACTCACGCTATGGTCATTCAACATCTGAAGAACCTCCTAGGAACACCCGAGCAGACTGGGACAGAACCTACAACTGTGCCACCATACCTGACATCAATGACATAAGTTTCATGCTTCTGCTTGTCTGTTAAGGACAGTTTTTTAGGTTACAAAAGGTAAAAGTTTCAAGGTCACGTAGTCATCCTCACTAATTATGACATCCGAGAAACTATGACACTAATACTATCACACCAACGGGTAAGGAGTCCCTGCTTACTCCAATTTAGGGTGGAAGCATTGGGCAGGAACCAACCTTGGACAGGACACCACACACACACACACACGCGTATTACAGTTCCTCACACTAAGATCAGTCAACTTAACTGGTTGGTAGGACATCTGAAGAAACTCCCTGGGAACATCTGAGCCAACCAGGGCAGATCCTAAAATGGTGCCACCATACCTAATATAGATGAAACTGCTTCTGCTTGTCTGTTAAAGACAATTTGCTTCTGTGCTTTTTCACGTAACAAAGGCAGATATTTCCAAGGTCAGGTACCGTAGTCATCCTCATCAATCATGGTAGCCCTAGAGACTATCATACCAATAGATAAGGAATACCTGCTTAATCCAGTTCAGGGTGGATGTATCACGCAGGACCCAACCCTGGACGGGACACCACACACGTGTGCATTCACAGTCCCTCATGCTGTGGCCATTCAACTTAACTGGTTAGTAGGACATCTGAAGAACCTCCTAAGAACACGCGAGCAGACTGGGACAGAATCTACAACTGTGCCATCATACCTGATATCAATGAGATAAGTTTCATGTTTCTGCTTGTCTGTTAAAGAAAATATTTTAGGTTACAAAGGCAGACATTTCAAGGTCACATAGTCATCCTCACTAATCAGGGCATCCAAGAGACTATGACAGTAATACTATGACACCAACGGGTAAGGAGTCCCTGCTTAATCCAATTTAGGGTGGAAGCATCTGGCAGGATCCGACCCTGGACAGGACATCACACATACACACACACACATTACTGTTCTTCACACTAAAACCAATACAACTTAACTGGTTGGTAGGACATCTGAAGAAACCCCATGGGAGCATCTGAGCCGACAGGGGCAGATCCTAAAACTGTGCCACCATACCTAATATGGGTGATACTGCTTCTTGTCTGTTAATGACAGTTTTTTAGGTTACAAAGGTAGACATGTCAAGGTCACATAGTCATCCTCACTAATCATGGCATCCGAGAGACTATCATAGCAAACTACCACACCAACGGGTTAGGTATCCCTGCTTACTCCAATGTAGGGTGAAAGCATCAGGCAGGACCCGACCCTGGACAGGACACCACATAGACATGAACATGCATTACAGTTTCTCATGCTAAGACCAATCAACCTAACTGGTAGGATAGGACATCTGAAGAAACCCCCTGGAAGCATCTGAGCCGACAGGGGCAGAACCTAAAACGCTGTCACCCTACCTAATAAATGATGACATTTTCATTATTTTGTTTGTCGATTAATGGCCTTTTTCTTCTGTGCTTTTTCATGTAAGAAAGGCAGACATTTCCTAGGTCAGGTAGTCATCCTCACAAATCATGGCACCCCTAGAGACTGTCACACCAATGGATAAGGAATGCCTGCTTAATCCAGTTCAGGGTGGACGTATCAGGCAGGACCCGACCCTGGACAGGACACCACACACGTGTGCATTCACAGTCACTCACACTGTGGCCAATCAACTTAACTGATTAGTAGGACATCTGAAGAACCCACTTTGAAGTAAGGACATTGTGGGTTTGCTTCCTGGGTCCTCCCTGCCTGGAGAGCGTTTTGAGTAGTGAGAAAAGCGCTATATAAATGTAAAGAATTATTAATTATTATTATTATTATTATTATTAAGAAAACCCAAGCAGACAGCAGAAGAACCTGAATCGTCATACCGATCAGGGAACCCAGGAGGCTGAGTACATGAGGCAGGACCCCTAACCACTGCACCAATGTGCTGCCCACCCACCCTCGTTCAAATATGATGAAATATCCAAAACACACCTACCCATGGCTGTCTATTTCCAGGAGCTCGATTTCATCTGGTCCAACGTGGTCAATCCCAGAATGCCGTGCTGTGTTGCTGCAGCAGCCCATTGTCTCAGCCGTAGCCTTTTGTCAGAGGCTCCACCAGAGCAGCAGCAGCAGCAGCTTCCCGGTCTTCTTGACATCCATGCAGCACTTCAGAGTATCTCAAGTCATCTGGAAGCAGGAAGACAGAGAGAAAATGGCGTGCGTCCTCGAGGACACGGCTGGGCTCCTGAGACCAGTGCCTCTGTTGAGCCCTCCACGTAGCAGAAGTGAAATGCAGCTCTTTCCTGTGAAGATTGTGCCTGATGACGGCAACAAGAGTTACTTCCTCTGAGGTTAACGAGGAGCTCATGTTGATCATCATGACGTTCTCACACCAACGCGCTGCCAAGCCAAGCCGCTGCTCAGAGACCCACAATATAATAAGGTCACCCAGAAGGAACAAGAGCTCCATGACTGGAACTGCTGGTGCAAACAGAAAATGACCAGACTGGTCCAATGGCCAGCACAGATCCAGCAGCGCCCCACGGCTTCGGAACAAGGAGTCTCGTCGGCTTTATTAATATTAATCTTTATGGTTTTTCATAGCTGCACCTGAGTTGGGAGAGCGCCAGAACTGGGAAACTTTCCCACCCGCAAAACAAAACAGAATTGTGCAAGAAAAAGGGTGTTCATTAGAGGGGGTTTTTGTCAGTTCTCTCAGGTGGTCTCCAGCCTGAAGGTGGCTGCTAATGAAAGATGGGTGAAGCAAGCAGAGAAACAAACTGCACGTTAATCATTTACCACAGGAATGTGAGCCCAACGATAGGTTCAGGGACCGGCTCGTGCTGTACTGTATATAGCGCCTGTCTCCATAAGACATCTCACTGCATTTCATATAAATGTAATCTCACAAATCAGCCTTCTATTCTTTCACATCATAATTAAGAGCCACTGATACTGAGCCCTACTGCAAACATTCATCTTCTAACTGTGGCTACTAGGGGACGTCACAATTACTCCAACTACAGTCCCAGGTTCAAATGACTGTTTGTATTTAACAAAATACCCTCAGATACACTTCATCTACCACAACACAATTTTCTTTCTAATTTCTTTTTATTCCTCCACCTCACCTCCCTTCTCCCACTCCCCAATCTGCCTTGAACACCCCCATTTGAATCTAACCTGGGGGTACTTGCCATGCCCAATCAGTGCCTACAGGACTCACCTCCCAATAGCGCCCTCTGGCAGCAGCTGTGGAACCCAAGAGGACCTGCTGCCCGGCAGGTATCCAAATGAGGACTTCCCAGAAGGGGTGCTGCCTCTCCCGGTGCCCTTCACTGCCGCCAGCCTCTTAACCAAGAAATGGAACCCTCTGACCATTAACGGTGTCAATCCATCATACCGACCTCCTGGCCGGGTAAGGAACTCCCATCCATCCCTGCTTTTCTATTCAGCTGACTGAGAACATCCTTCATGTTGGGCTCCCACCCAGGTCAGGGAATGGCACCCACCTCGACCAGGACGTCTGTCCATCCATTACACAACCTGGAATTAGAGAGAGGCTGGACGCGACTCCAAAGGCCTCGGGTGCAAGAGAGGAGCAGGCAGGCAGGCAGTCCATTAGGGAGCACACACACACATACACACACACACACACACTCAGACACATATGCATACGCTCACATGCACTTACACACACTCAGACATATGCACATAGACACTCTCATATGCCCACTCACACTCACACACACACACACACACGTGCACTCACATGCACACACATGTACACTCTCGTGCATACACACATGAACAAGCACTTGCTCACATGTATGCACACTCTCAAGTTGCACATTCACAGGCACACACACTCACACTTACACCAGTGAATTCACACTCAGCAGGCAGCCTAACCTGCATGGCTCTGGGTGAGCTGATACTGTAAAAGAGAGAAGTGACAGAGACGCAGCTCCTCAGTGACAGCGGCTGAGCCGGAATGTAAAGGCAGCTCACTGCTCTGTGCCATCACTCTTATATAATATAGTATAGTTTTATATACAGTATATACTGTATATATATATATAATATAGTTGTTATAATATAGTGCCTTCCTTCTCAGGTTCATTCACAAGGTCATCTTTCAGGGTGAATTTTGTCACCTGTCAGACTTTGTGAAGCTCCTTCATACCTGACCACTGCCATAAATGTAAGTCAGACAGCAGCTTTACTAATGAGGCCTGTCACAGCCTGTGTTTATAGTGCCTTTCATACAGACCGCTGTCATACCGTAAACCATTCACTTTTCTAGTGAGGCCCGTTATTAAAGTCTTTCTGTCCCACCGCTCAGTCACCACACAATGTTCTCAGTGCATGAGCCTGAGTGCTGCGCTGTGCCCTACCTCAGGGGTCTGTCCTCCAGACGCTCACTCGGCTCACATGCTACCAAGCGGAAGTGGCAGTCCTCCCGTGCTGTCCAGAGCTCACTGTGGCTGTGGCATGTGGTGTTCATTCACAGGATGTGCCAACTCGGCCGGCTCAGGGCACAAGACTGCGTGTTTTGGCAGGATGACTGGGCGGGTTTCAGTGACGAGCTGAATTGAGAAAGCAGAAAAGCTTAAGTGAAGTGCAGAGCTGAGAGCCCACAATCTTATTAGTGCAATCAGAGGGGAAAAAAATCTCAGAATGGCTGATGGGTTTGCCTCGGCTAATGGGGCTTGAATCTTTGGAGCAGCGAGGGTGAAGACAGCAGGAGAGGGGAGACTGCACTGCTCAGCCTGTCGCTACAGGGAGAGCAGGATGTGGGTCTTCCTTATAGTTACAGTATACAGTGTATAGTGGGCAACAGACAACAAGGAGGGACGAGCACAGGAAGAGCACAATACAAGTCATGAACTAAGAAGAGAGAGTGACAAGGTGGACACCTGCTAACTGCTGAGCCTTGTCAGTCATCACAAACCCAATAAAGCACCCCTGTTGGCTGAGACTGCCCTCCAGCCAGTCTTTGTGGCACTTGTCACCCCCAAATCTGCTGCTGGATCAGCATGGCTCACATGACAGAAACGAGGGCTTGGGGCATTTCAGATGTGAAGCATCCCTCATGTCACTTCACTCTGCCCGCTTCAGCAATGCATGCCAGTCCTGCCTGAGTAACATTATGGGTGCTCATGTGGAGTCTGCACCACTGGGTGGAAGGCCTGTGCCAGCCCTGGATCGAGGGACTAGTCATTGGGAATGCTGCCTGACATTTTCAGTGACACAGGTTTGACCGCATGGCCTTTCACCGTTGAGCTTCATCACCATTAAGGTCGCTGGGAGAAGTGTGAGTGTGAGTGTGAGAGTGAGTGAGTGAGTGAGTGAAAGAGTGAGTGAGTGAGTGAGTGAGCAAGCGAGTGAGTGAAAGAGCGAGTGAGTGAGTGAGTGAGTGAGTGAGTGAGTGAGTGAGTGAGTGAGTGAGTGAGTGAGTGAGTGAGTGAAAGAGCGAGTGAGTGAGTGAGTGAGTGAGTGAGTGAGTGAGTGAGTGAGTGAGTGAGTGAGTGAGTGAGTGAGTGAAAGAGCGAGTGAGTGAGTGAGTGAAAGAGAGAGTGAGTGAGTGAGTGAGTGAGTGAGTGAGTGAGTGAGTGAGTGAGTGAGTGAGTGAGTGAGTGAGCGAGTGAGTGAGTGAAAGAGTGAGTGAGTGAGTGAAAGAGTGAGTGAGTGAGTGAGTGAGTGAGTGAGTGAGTGAGCGAGTGAGTGAGTGAGTGAGTGAGTGAGTGAGTGAGTGAGTGAGTGAGTGAGTGAGTGAGTGAGTGAGTGAGTGAGTGAGTGAGTGAGTGAGTGAGTGAGTGAGTGAGTGAGTGAGTGAGTGAGTGAGTGAAAGAGCGAGTGAGTGAGTGAGTGAGTGAGTCAGTGAGCGAGTGAGCGAGTGAGCGAGTGAGCGAGTGAGTGAGTGAGTGAGTGAGTGAGTGAGTGAGTGAGTGAGTGAGTGAGTGAGTGAGTGAGTGAAAGAGCGAGTGAGTGAGTGAAAGAGCGAGTGAGTGAGTGAGTGAGTGAGTGAGTGAGTCAGTGAGCGAGTGAGTGAGTGAGCGAGTGAGCGAGTGAGTGAGTGAGTGAGTGAGTGAGTGAGTGAGTGAGTGAGTGAGTGAGTGAGTGAGTGAAAGAGAGATTGAGCGAGCGAGTGAGTGAGTGAGTGAGTGAGTGAGTGTGCCCCATGAGGAATGCCATCCAGCCTGAGATTGAGTCTTACACTACTGCTGGTGCAGACACCCCAAGGCATCGTAATGGAAAAGGAGGCATGGATGGATGGATGGACAGATGGATGGATGGATGGGACTTATTCACTTTAGGATTGCCAGTCAGGCAATTCTTCTTTTGGCTCTTTTGAACATTTTCTTCAACTCATCTGTTTTCTGAATAAATGTGTAAAACACAATGAAATCATCATTAGGTGTTCAGGTGAGGTGGTTGGCACTAAACTCTCCCTTCACACTTCACTAGGACTAAGCCATGAAGTCCAAACTATTAAGGCTTTAACAGGTTTTCAAATGGGTGCCCACCTTCACTGGTGTTTTGTCCATTCGCTCAGGACACCTGGCATTTGAATCTACCCTCTCAGCCCCTCCAGTCTAATTACCACTCAGCTCTGTCCGCTTCTCTTCCACCAACTAAATTCTGCCATCACTTAATCCCCTGAAGCCAAACCCACCTAGATGTTGCCTCCACCTGCTTGCTGAGGTCATCCATTAGCTTTCTGTGAGCCGGACCTCTAAACCTAAGGATGCCCAATTTTCCCCACGGTCGGGTAACCCCTGGAGCCGACTTCAACTGGGAACTTCTAGGCACTGAAGCACGAGAGCTGCATGTCTCCCAAGCTTACACTCACATACTTCCTCAATCCTCTCCTTCCAGGGCACCATCAATTCCAAGAGGACCATCTGATCATGGCTTTGGACCAAAGGATGATGTTGAGTCTCAGGCTTGTGCCCCTGGGTAATATGTGTTGCCTCTTCACTTCCACCCGTATGTCCCAGTCCCAGTCTGTGGCCAGGCTCCCTGTGGTCCTTGCCTATTTGCCAGCTTTCTCTCTTGGCTTAATGAAGCTGATGAATCGAGACCCTGTGGCCTGTACCTTGCTGCTCTTTCACCTCCTCTCGTTCTCCAGTACCCCCGCCTATTGTACCAGTCCCTGGTCTTGCCACCATCCAAACTTCCCATCAGACAGGCTCACTTGGCAGAACGAGAGAATGAATTCCAAGCTGGTGGGTCTCCCATACAGTGTTCAACCTGGGTTATTTATCAGTCTCTACCAGTGTATGATTTTTTGTGTGGGCAAAATGTCATAGAAGAACTTAATCGTATGCTCCTCCATGTTGCAAAGGTCTTCCCAGCCCAGAGATATTCCTTGTGTTCTATCCTAATGAGTCCACTTGCACTGCTGTTTCATGACTGCTCCTGTAGGACACTTGTGCTCCTCCTGTTCTGCGGCCTGGATCTCCGTCTGCACCATGGCCTAATGCTCCCCTGACTTAGTATCCTTCCAGGTTGACCTAGCGATGCCAGCCAGCAACCATCCTCTCCAGTTTCCCTGGTCCCCACAACATCAGGGTGCTGGACCCGCTCGTCAGCCTCCCTTAGGATGTTTCTAGAAGTTTACCTGCGTCCAGTCTGGATGCTGACTCCTACCTGATGGACCATTTCATCCTCATTGTCCTCATAGCATACCAGTCCTTCATCATCTTCAACTCCTCCACAACTAGTGTTATTGGCAGCTGTAGCTTTCCACCCAAGCTGATCAGGCGTTGATCTCCTCAGGAAGCTGCTGATCCTCCGTTCCTTATTTTTTAAAGATTCCTGCGGGACTTGTCTCTAAACAGGCCAGAGTTTCACAGTTCTCCCTCTTGGTGACACATTGTTGAGATATCTGAGACTCTCTTGTTACTTTTTGAACTTTAAAAGCCTGTTCCCATTTTGGGGCCTGGACAGGCCAGACACCTCCCATTTGCCTAGGGTTAGACCTGCATTGGGGCAAGGAGGAGAGGAGAGGTTGGGAGATTGCTACACCCCACCATACACCGAACCATCTGGATTGGGACCCGAGCGTAGTGGGTGACACTTCAGCACCACACAGGAACAGTGTGAAGTATTTTTATGGTGGCTGGAGTGCAGCGAGGATTGTGTTCAGTTTTGGTGGATCCTTTTGCAGGCCTCACCCATTTTGCTATTTTTGTGGTGCCAGAATCACAACAGTGTGCCATTTTGGGCCTGTGAAAGTTTGCCTCTCAAGTTTGGGGTCCTGCTGCTTGGTGTGAGGGCTGTTTCTGAGGCTGACCATTGAAGTGCCGGGGGGGCTTCTGTTTATTGTGAGGCCCTTTCACACCTTTTTATCTCGGCCATTTTGCCTTGCTGTACTACAAAACCCATTTTCTTATCATGCCCCATCCCAACCCTGCAAGCAGGTCCTCCAATTTGCAGGGAAAATGTGGGGGTTGGTGACAGGATTGGCACTCCAGCCACCATAAGAAAACCACACACTGTTCCAGTGTGGCGCTGAGGTGTCACCCGTTGCATGGCTGCACTTGGGTCCAAATCTGGGTGGTCTGTCGTGTGGTGGATGCAACAACGTGCTCTGTCAGCATATGCTCCCAACCATCTCCTCCTCCTCTGAGGTTTACAGGAGGTTGTCTCCTTCCTTGGCCACCCTCAAACAGCACTGCCGCTGTCCCAATCTTCCATGGTTTCTTCCATGAGGCTCCAATACTCGTTTTTCTGCCTCGGCCACTGCCTGCACATCCTCACCGCTGGCTGTAGCTCACAGCATTGACTTGTACCACCTGCACTCACTTTCTCCAACTACATAAGCCTTTTTCCAACCATGTAATTAACCCTTAAACCGCTGGAAACCGGCTATACAAAGTTATTATTTGTTTTTCCTGCAGAATTTCCCCTTGGGATTAATAAAGTATCTATCTATCTATCTATCTATCTATCTATCTATCTATCTATCTATCTATCTATCTATCTATCTATCTATCTATCTATCTATTATATAGTGCCTTACATATCTATCTACCTATCTATCTATCTATCTATCTATTATACAGTGCCTTTCATATCTATCTATCTATCTATCTATCTATCTATCTATCTATTATACAGTGCCTTTCATATCTATCTATCTATCTATCTATCTATCTATCTATCTATCTATCTATCTATCTATCTATCTATCTATCTATCTATCTCTAGCCACTTCCCAGTGGAATTTGCCAGCATGCTGGAGCTGATCAGTCCGTGCTGTACATTCATTAAGCAGCCAGCTCATGACCACTGGCGCCCCCTAGCGAATCTGCATCACTGTCCCTGGGATTCAGCCGCTGCACTAGACTAGCCTGCAGGGCGTCGGCGTTTACCTCTATGTGTTTGTGTGCAGCCAGTTCAAGCGCAGCTGGCTCTGTGATTTACTGAATACCATCAATGGTGTCAATTGCATCTCGTACATATTGCTTCAGTCGTTTTTTTAATAGTTTTTACAGTTTATTAGCAGTGTGTAAAATGATCGGTGTGTACATAATAATAGTATGTTCTATGTTTGTGCTGAGTACGTTTCATTCCATCGTCCCGTTTACTGTCCATTATATGTGCGTCAGTGAATGTTGTCTCCGTAAGTGAAGAGGGTAAGGATGATGGAGAGAGACCGCAGCCCCGAGACGGGAATCACCTGTTTAAACACCAGATACATCCGGGACATTCTGTAATTAAAAAAGAGGAGCAGAGGCGAGAGAGAGGAGAGAAAAGGAGGCAATTTACCCGGTCATTTTCAAACTCGGGCAGCACGGTGGCGCAGTGGTAGCGCTGCTGCCTCGCAGTTAGGAGACCCGGGTTCGTTTCCCAGGTCCTCCTTGCATGGAGTTTGCATGTTCTCCCCGTGTCTACGTGGGTTTCCTCCCACAGTCCAAAGACATGCAGGTTAGGTGGACGTTAGGTGGCGATTCTGAATTGGCCCTGGTGTGTGCTTGGTGTGGGGGTGTGTTTGTTTGTGTGTGTCCTGCAGTGGGTTTGTTCCCTGCCTTGTGCCCTGTGTTGGCTGGGATTGGCTCCAGCAGACCCCCGTGACCCTGTGTTCGGTTGGAAAATGGATGGATGGATGGAAGTATTTGGCATCCAGGGGGGCATTAACCCCCTTCAAGTATGTGGCAGTTTAAAGGTTAAACAGAGGAGCAGGTCTCTCTCAACATATGCAGGTTGGGTGTATTGGCGATTCTAAATTGTCCCTGATGTGTGGGTGTGTGTGCCCTGTGGTAGGCTGGCGCCCTGCCCGGGGTTTGTGGTGGCTGGGATTGGCTCCAGCAGACCCCCGTGACTAACCCTGTAGTTAGGATATAGCGGGTTGGATGATGGATGGATGGATGGATTTTCAAAGTCTTCACTGCCGATCATTGCTTTATTCCACTGCTTGCTTTTTCAACCACCGTTTCAACATCACGACAGCCAGAGTCGAGAAAACACGGGGTTTGGATTCATCCCAGCCATTGCCAGGACTTTTCACGGTGAGGTCGTTTTGTTTTCGGGAAGGAGCACAATACACTACAGCCAGTTTCAGTACTGCCAGACTTTATTTTGGACTCGTTTTTTACCACATTTTCAGTTGCTGTGTTTAACTAATCTGTGTCTGTACTTGTGTTACGTGTTTCTGTTTGTTGTTTAAGGGCAACGGAGGGTTCAATGTAAATATTTGTATTTCCGTGTTCTTTTATAGTCCTTAGTCACTGGGGTTTTTGGGATAGCTGTGTTTTACACACATATATACTGTATATATGTTACGGCCAAAGCCCGAAATCGGCCAAAGTGGGAAGTGTCCAGCCAATGTCGGTGTACATTGACCAGCCAATGTCCGATCTTTCCTTGATTTCGGGATTTGGCCAGCCAGTTTGCGAAATAGCATGGCGTCGGAAGAAAAAAAGAATAAGCAGATTTTGGTGGGTCTGTAGAATGTCATACTTTATACAATCTCTTTACTTTATGAATATCCAACATCACTTGTTACAACAAGATGAACTTTTATGACATTGCGAGTTCCACAACAGTTTCTTATTTCTACATTTGCAGTGATTTGTTGCGCACTTAGTAGTCCAGTTGCATCGACTGTAGCCTTGGCCGCCGGTCAGTGATTGGGAAGACGCGACGGTTCGTAGTAATCTTTCTTCTGTGCCTACAGATTCCACTGTAAGCAGTTTCTTGTGCAGAATGGAAAACTCACTTCTGAATCTGCATCTGAATTTTTAAGCATCTTCACACCTCGAGCGGACAGTCTTACATCAGCACATCGGATTTTGGCCTGGGACTTCGCGAAATGGCCAGCCAAAGTGGCATACTGTATACACTGGTCATTTCTGGTAATTTGGACTTGGGCCACACCTCTCAGCCAAAGTCGGGAACTGACAGAACTTCGGGTTTTGGCAGTAACATATATATATATATTACCGAATATTTGTTTGTCTTTTCAATTTACAATATATCCGTGTTTGATTTTACATATCTGTTTACTGTTTTCTGATTATTTCGTCGTGTCAGGAAAAATAAGACAATTTGTATGGAGTACGGCTTGTTATTTGAGCAAGAAACCTCTTGGGAGTGTAGTGGCCGCTCCTGGTAAGGGGTGTTGCAGTAATTGTGATGCTCTTTGCATGAAAAAAATATGTGTTCCATTAAAATGTCACTTTTTCTTTGTGACGTTTACTTAAAAATTTCAGCAAAAAAGTATTTGGCGTGGGCGGCACAGTGGGTAGCGCTGCTGCCTCGCAGTTAGGAGACCTGGGGACCTGGGTTTGCTTCCCGGGTCCTCCCTGCGTGGAGTTTGCATGTTCTCCCCGTGTCTGCGTGGGTTTCCTCCCACAGTCCAAAGACATGCAGGTCAGGTGGACTGGCGATTCTGAATTGGCCCTGGTGTGTGCTTGGTGTGGGGGTGTGTTTGTGTGTGAGTGTGTCCTGCAGTGGGTTGGTGCCCTGCCTTGTGCCCTGTGGTGGCTGGGATTGGCTCCAGCAGACCCCCGTGACCCTGTGTCCGGTTGGAAAATGGATGGATGGATGGAAGTATTTGGCGTCCAGGGGGGCATTAACACCCCCAAGTATGTGGCAGTTTAAGGGTTAAACAGAGGAGCAGGTCTCTCTCAACACTCTCTGCACAGACAAGTTCTTAAGATGCCTTCACCCCGTCCGAGAGTGAATCTTCGTGCCACAAACACCGTCAGTGATGAGGAATCCTTTAAAAAAGAAGAAGGACATTTTCAGTTGTCGTTGTATTTTGGGCTCCATGCCACCAGCAGGCATTTGTCATCGTGTCTGAGAAGAAGTCACAAAAACAGAAGTCACCCTATCAGGTCTAAAGGGAATCTGGACCAGAGACAGTTTATGAATGACACAAACTAAACCATGTGGACACTGTGTGGCCCATAATCAGCAGGTAGGTATCTGGCTGCGTTCTCCTCCATGACGAGCAGCACGTTAGAGCTGGCTGTGTGCTCTTTCACCTCTTCTGCTGAGGCTGCTGTCTCCACCACCTCCTCCATTGCAGGAAGCTGACATTCAGACTGTGGCTTTTCTGTTTTGTTTTTTTGTTGCAGTTTCCTCGTATGAAAGTGCTGCAAACGACAGAGCAGCACCAGCATCAGACGACGTGTGGCCGGTGAACACCTAAAAACCCCCAAACCCTTAAAGCGGCAGAAGAACACAGCAAGCGGAGAGAGCAGTTAAATTAGGTAACAGTCGACAGATTACGACAACGCAGCGTGTCATGATTTGCAGATTGTGGCTGTTATGAAATCACAATTTAGAAACGAGGCCCAACGTTATCTCTGTAAACAGGTTCTTGTAACATCTAAGCAAAGGTGCAGTTAGCTGTTCAAAAGGAAATGGCCCAAATATTAGTTGTAATGTTGTCCGCAGTTCAAAGCAAATCCATCGATTGATCGGCGCAGGTGTTGTTGGTCCATAATGGGCTGCACTGGTCACATCTGATGGGCATTTCAAGCAGTGAGTAGCCCCCAGAATTTAATGGAGGACATGCGGAGGACATTACAACAACTATGAGTAGAGCTTTACTTGCCAACCTCACTCACCTGAAGGTTCCACTCTCCGCCAGACTCATTGGTCATTTCTTGCTGATGTTTGTGTAACCCTGAGGTTTCCATTTGTGTCCTCGTGTTCTTGTTGATATATACTGTTGTGGGGAACAGCCCGGACACAGACAGGTAGACATGATGGTTTCACCACACACACATTTATTTACAATATTTACAATGTCCATAAGTACACTACCCAGTGCCTCAGCACCTATCACCCCTTCAGTCCTGGCCACACAACACAATGCCTTCACTGTCTCTGGTCCACCTCCACTCCTCTCCACCGAGCTTCGTCCACTTCCACTGGACTCTTGCCAATGAATGGAGGGAGGCGGCCCCTTTTATACACCCCCGGATGGACTCCAGGTGCTTCCTGAGGAGCCTCCGTTAACACACCCCTGTGTGGCAGAAGCTCTGGCGGTGTATCCAGAAGTCCTCCAGGTGTCCCCAATCCTCTTCCCCCCAGCACTTCCGGGTGTGGCGGAAGTGCTGAGGTCCAGGGCTCCCAAGGCATCGGGGCGCCCCCTGGTGGTGACCACGGACCCCTACAGGGTTGAGCTTCCACGCTCTGTACCCGTGGCCCCCAAAGCAACCAGGGCGGTCACCCCCTCTTGTTCTGGAGGAGGCACAAGCCCTCCTCCGGTCCTCCTGGGCATCCCGGCCGGGCATGAACCCCAGCCGGGTGCCACACTGTATACAGTCGATTCTACTTAATTGGGACACATTAGGACATTTTGGCCCAATTAAGCGAATGCCACATAAAATTAAACAAGAAATAATTTTCTTTCTATATTTTAATAAACAAGGGGGCTCTGCCCCCTGCTCACTTTGCTCACCTACCCCCGGGTTTGGTTTACCAGATATACAATTTAAAGAGATTGTTAGTTTCATGGGAATTGTTACATATGCATTATTTTCACTTTTACTTTAAAAATTTTTGTAAAAACAATACTTGTCCTTTATTTCCGGCCCAGTGCGTGGTTACATCTCTTTCTCGCAGGACGTATAACGCTGCTCACGTTGTGAAGAGAGGGGCTGCTGAACGCACGCTAAGGAGAAGCGGTCGGATCATCTGCTGCTGGCGAGCTGAGTGTTCTGCTTGTTGCTTGTCGTTGTTTTAAGAGCTGGGAGCACATGATGTCTGTCTGCCAAAAGCAATCCAACAACTGCTTGGTTAGATGTCTGTGGACTTGTTTTAAAATGATGTCTCACTGCCTTGTCTCACGTGACGTTGTGAAAACAATACTTGTCCTTTACTTCCAGCACCAGGCGTGGTTAAATCTCTTTCTTGCAGGACGTATGACGCTGCTCGCGTTGTGAAGGGGGGACAGCTGCTGTCCCGCTGCCCATCGATCATTTTAAAGCCTGTACAGCCGCTGTCCTTTTTGCCACTTTGTGTCTCTGCTGCTCGCGTTGTGATCGCTTCTGCATGATCATAAATACACACCTGACCGAAACGTGTTTTCTTTGAAATTAAACTTGTCGTTGCTTTAACTGTTGCGGGACCACAGATTCTCATAGCGTGTGGTCCATCTTTGTGTAAATCTACGTTTTGTGCATTGAATGATGCGAAGGCGAAAAGACTTTGTTTTCTGCTCTTTGCCTTTTATTTTTGACCGCGCTTTGTCCTGCTATTTTTTCAATTACACCTGGTCCTAATGATTAATTTCCCTTAATTTGCGCTAATGCAATCTTTTAGTCGCCGACGTTTCATTTATAACGTATTGTCCTTTATACTCTTTATATGCACTGAGCTGCCTTTACACTACTGATTTTTTTTGCTGGCCGTGCTCTGATACTGCTTGTAAGTAGGACACGTGTTGCAAGAATCTCATGTTCTCTATCCCCGCGAGACGCTCCGTGGCCATTCTCTTTCGCTTCGCGGGTCTTTCATTTGTCTTCTGTGATCTTAACGTGAAGATCACGTATCGTCTCCTAGTCATTCCCTCCCACAGGATTTTTTTTTATAATAGAGAGATTATTGAACAGAAATATAAATAAAAAAAAAATAATATTGACTGTGAAGAAAAAAATAATAAATCCATCCATTTTCCAACCCGCTGAATCCGAACACAGGGTCACGAGGGTCTGCTGGAGCCAATCCCAGCCAACACAGGGCACAAGGCAGGAACCAATCCCGGGCAGGGTGCCAACCCACCGCAGAAAAAATAATAAATTCTAAAGTAAAATAATGTACATACAATTTAATTCTGCAAAGATGCATTGAGCATAGTCTGTCTTTTGTTTTTGGAGGGCTCCCTTCAATGCCTTGATGCATAAAATAACGCTGTAACCCGACTATACATTTTTTTGCCTCCCAATTACTCACAGGTACACGTGGATCATCATCATCATCATCATCATATTCTTCGTTAAATGTTTGGTGTTTCGATTTAATGACTTCAACAATTGCATCCTCACAGTCTTCATTTTCATCGTAACATGGTAAATTGTCATCTATTGTAGAAAATTCTTTGTTATTTGCAATAGGAACTTTTAATATGTCCTCATTTTCCTCAATGTTCAAAATTTTGGGATTCTCCAAAGGTTTTAAGCCGCAAACAGCAAAGCAGTTCTGTAAGGTGCTGGTTTTTATAGCTCGCCAACTGTCATTCTTCACACAGTTGATTTTCTGGTTGTAAGAGACGCACTATGGCAGATTTTGGTACACCGGTTATCTCAGCGAGCCTACGATGGCTTGTATTAAATGGCTGGCTTTTAATTTTATCCAGCAAAGCAATTTTACTTGAAAGTGTAAAACCATTTCTTGGCATCTTGGCAAGGGTTATACATTTTTAAATAAAATCGTCAAAAAACAAGATTAGTCATATGTTCTACATGCAAGGCGGTGTAGGGGTAACTGAATACGGTACGGTAGTGGTGACGGTAGACTATTAAGCAGACATGTGCTACTCCACTGTGAGATTGGATTGGCCGAACGCTTCTTCAACGGGCGACAATAGATGACTGGCTGGCAGCACGTGTCTGCTACTGTCCCAATTGAGTGTTTAAATTATGTATTAGTTTATTAGTTTGGTTTTCGTTCTTTGAGATTTGGCCTACCCCAATTAACCGGTGGCCCAATTAAGCGGAACCAACTGTTTATATTTTGAAATAACAGCTTGGATCCACCAAGTTACTTCACTTTATAATCTGAGCACTTCATGCCACCTCATAACCTTATAAAAATCTTCGGCGCCTTGATGGTCTTTCCACAGTCTCAGACTCAGCCTGATCGCTCTTCTCTGGACTTCCTCTAGTGCTGCTATGTCTTTTTTATAGTATGGAGACCGAAATGACACAAAGTAATCCAGGTGAGGACTCAATTGTGCGTTACACTAATCTAGGAACTGTCACGCATGCGTGTCCTCAAGGGTCCTGACGGGGTATGGAATGACCTGCCAGGATGAGAGGGGGCACTGTCACTAACCTTGTCTTGTCCTTCTCTCCGCACAGCCCCAGGACTACTGCCCAGTGGGGGCACCTGACTCCGCCCCTTCCAGTGCCCCATCCATAAGAATCCTGGAAGGTGGCATCATTTGACTCAAGGATGATGGAGTGACCTTACAATGCGAATATATTCTTTTTTCAGTTTTCTGGCACGAGATCCTGGGAAACCGCGCCAAGACAGGTGTTACTTTTGTTTACTTTGCTTTAATATTAAACGGGATGGCACGGTTGGTGCCCCAGATTTTGATCCAGCAGGCTGTCTTTCCTGAACCCGGCCACAGTACGTTGCCCATCAAAGACAGTCAATAGAATTGTTGTATCTCAGCCAGGGTGAGGTTCAGATTCACATTTAATGTCTCATTTGTTCATTCTTGATTCATTTATTTAGGTTGATTAAGTGCATTATCTCCTTTTATTTTGACTTGTGTCTATGCATGTAAGCTGCCTTTGTTATGTTCCATGTGTTTTGTGATTGGTCCCCCAAGAGGCGGGGCCACCTGCCAATCACCACCAGGAACTTCCCCCAACCCTATAAATCCATAGGGTCTCTTCCACAGTTCCTGAAGGTTCATTGTGAATGTGTTCGGCACTTGGTGAGTTTCCATGTGTTTTGTTGCTCTTGGTGCTTTTTGATATTAGTGGATTTCCTTTGACCTTCTGCTCTCTTCTTTTGTCCTCTCGCTGAACTCCCTTTTGGGATTTTGTTTGCCGTTGAGTGCCCAGAGAGAAAAGGCAACTGGAGATGGACAGACGCTGATAGTAAGGGGCAGGCAGACATTTAAACAGGTAGGGGGTCACAATAAGAACTGCATATCAAAAACCACTAAGCCAAATGCCGAAACCAGGATACAAAATCAAAAGATCCTGACACTGGAATCCTCTTGAAGTGCCTTTAGCTTGCACTGTTCTTTGTGACACACACAGGACGGTGAAGAGAGTGACAAGGCCTCAAAAACTCACAGGCCAGGCCTGGGCATCACTAATGTACCTTAGAAATAGGCCTCAGCCCAAATTCAAAAGGGGGGCTCAAAGGCCTACACCAGCCCAAAATGGAGCTCAGGCTTTTAAAAGTTCAAAATAGTCAAAAACAGGGAGAGGATAACTGTAAACCTCTGGCTTGAAAAGACAAAGACAAAATAATGTTCCTTACATTTAAAGCATTTATTAAATGATCAAAAAGTAGGATGAATGTGCAAGGGAAATGGGAAAAAGGAAAAAAGGAAAAAGGAAAAATCCAATAAAAGAGAAACAAAAATCAGTAACTAGAAATCAAAATGATACTCACACGAGACTTGATCTGAACTCCTCAACACTTCTACTACCGGATGAGCTGAACAACTTTTTCGCACGGTTTGAGGCGCAGAACAAAGAGCCTGCGAGAAAAGCAACACCTCCCTCCACTGACCAGGCACTCTGTCTCTCCATAACTGACGTGAGGAGGACTCTATCCAAAGTCCATCCACGCAAGGCTGCAGGACCTGACAACATACCTGGCCGTGTGCTCAAAGAATGCGCCAGTCAACTGGCTGGTGTCCTCACAGACATCTTCAACACACCTCTGAGCCAGTCGTCAGTCCCAGCATGCTTCAAGTCGACCACCATCACACCAGTGCCGAAGAAGTCATCAGTGACGTGCTTGAATGACTACCAACCAATTGAAGAGCTCAGTTCCAAAATCAACTAAGTACAAAAGATATATTTTGGAGATAAATAGGAAAATCTGGGTCCGTAAGCAGATTTTGAAACTAAATCCCTAAAACTATAGCGCTACACTGTTGCAATTAGCAGGTTTTGAAGCTGAAACATATTTTCGGCGCATGACCAACTGCATGAAAAGTCACAATCACGTGTTCACTAAATTTTACCAAAAAGTGTAATTAGCAGATTTTGGAACTCACATCTTCAATTGCACTCACGCCAATCATCATGAAGTGCTTCGAAAGGTTAGTCATGTCACACATAAAGACGAATCTCCCTGCCTCCCTTGACCCTCTTCAGTTTGCATACCGCTCAAACAGGTCAACTGAGGATGCCATATGCTCTGCCCTTCACCTCTGCCTGACACATCTGGATTAAAAAAGACACATATGTCAGGATGCTATTCATAGACTTTAGCTCTGCATTCAGCACAATCGTCCCTCAAAAGCTGGTTGTAAAACTGAGCAGGTTGGACCTGAACACCACCCTCTGCAATTGGGTCCTGGACTTCATGACAGAGAGGCCCCAGTCAGTTCGGATGGGCTGCAACACTTCCAGCATCATCACACTGAGCACTGGAGCACCGCAGGGCTGAGTGCTTAGTCCACTGCTCTTCACCCTGACTCACGACTGCACAGCCACGCACAACACCAGCCACATCATCAAGTTTGCAGATGATACGATGGTGCTGGGACTGATAAGCAGGGATGATGAAACAGCATACAGAGATGAGGCGGAACAGCTGTCCGCATGGTGTGAAGACAACAATCTATCTCTCAATGTCGACAAGACAAAACAGATAATCGTGGACTTCAGAAAATCACGTCCTGCCCACATCCCACTCAGCATCAATGGCTTAGATGTGGAGAGTGTTAGGAGTACCGAGTTCCTCGGTGTGCACATAACTGAGGAACTTACGTGGACACATAACACCTCATCACTAAACAAGAAAGCCCAGCAGAGACTACACTTCCTGAAGCGGCTGAAGTGAGCAAGTCTCCCCCCTTCCATCCTCACCATGTTCCACAGAGGCACCATTGAGAGTGTTCTGACCAGCTGCATCACTGCCTGGTATGGCAACTGCAACATATCTGACCGCAACCACCTGCAAAGAGTAGTGCAGACAGCAGAGAACATTATTGGGGTGCCTCTCCCTTCACTACAGGACATATTTTACAAACGCAGTGTCCGCAAGGCTTGCAGCATTGTGCAGGACCGCTTACACCCCTCACATGGACTTTTCACACTTCTGCCATCCAAGAGAAGATACTGCAGCATCAAAGCCAGAACTGCCAGGCTGCAGGAGAGTTTTTACCGCTAAGCTGTTAAGACTCCTTAACACCAGGCTGCCACCTGGGATCTTCTACACGGCCTCAACCACCTCTAAAAACAGAACTTTTATACATGTGAGCTACTGTCCTGCAAAGACGAGTGTGCAGGTAGGGAAGAACTGAAAATCTCATACTGACCTTTAAGGACTTTGACATTCTTGATATCCTTCTGCTGTGAAACATTCTGACCTGTCATTGTTTACACGTCTTAAACAACTATTATCATACACTGATCATTTCTGCATTATCTATATCTATTATTTATTTATTATATTACATATCTTTTGACTATATTTATGTATCTAGATTAAAAAATACCATACATTGCATCAATATTCATGTTGCTTACTACACGTCAATATTGCTGCTACTTCTTTGTCTTGTCTTTGCACAATGCCTTGTGTTTTAATTTTAAATTTTTATTTTAATTCTATTTTTAATTTATTATTTGCACTTCATGTTGTTACATTGTGGACCTTGAACTTCACAATTTTGTCTATCTGTATACTTGTATATGGTTGAGCTGACAATAAAGTTCGCTTTGACTTTGACTTCTACACCTGGATATAAAGCCAGTAGTGATAATATGGTGGCCCCACCTCTTGGGGCTCATCTCCTCCACCTGAATATAAAGCCAGAGGGTGGTCCCTCATTAATGATATCATGGTGGAACCACCTCTTGGGACTCATCTTCTGTACCTGAATATAAATGCCAGAGCATAGTCCCTCAGTAGTGATGCCACAGTGGCCCCACCTCTTTGGGCTCGTCTCCTTCACCTGAATATAATGCCAGAGGGTGGTCCCTCAAAAGCGGAGACATGGTGGCTCCATCTCTTCGGGCTTATCTCCTCCACCTGAATATAAAGCCAGAGGGTGGTCCTCAGTAATGATTTCATGGTGGAACCACCTATTAGGACTCATCACTTTCACCTTAGCAAAAAGCCAAAGTGTGGTCCCTCAGTAGTGATGACACAGTGGACCTGCATCTTGGGAATTATCTTCTATACTTGAATATAATTGCCAGAGTGTGTTCCCTAAGTAATGATGATATGGTTGCCCACTTCTTGGGAATCATCTTCTATACCTGAAAATAAATGCCAGAGGGTGGTCCTCAGTAATGATGTCATGGTGGAACCACCTCTTAGGACTCATCACCTTCACCTCAGCATAAAGCCAAAGTGTAGTCCCTCAGCAGTGATGACACAGTGGACCTGCATCTTGGGAATTATCTTCTATACCTGAATATAAATGCCAGAGGGAGGTCCTCAGTAATGATTTCATGGTGGATCCACCTATTAGTACTCATCACTTTCACCTCCGCAAAAAGCCAAAGTGTGGTCCCTCAGTAGTGATCTCACAGTGGACCTGCCTCTTGGGAATTATCTTCTATACCTGAATATAAATGCCAGAGGGTGTTCCCTAAGTAATGATGATATGGTTGCCCACTTCTTGGGACTCATCTTCTATACCTGAAAATAAATGCCAGAGGGTGGTCCCTCAGTAGTGATGACATGGTGGACCCACCTCTTGGGAATTATGTTCTATACCTGAATATAAATGCCAGAGGGAGGTCCCTCAGCAATGATGTCATTGTGGAACAGCCTGTTGGGGCTCATCTCCTCCACCTGAACATAAAGCCAATGGAAGGTCCTTCAGTAGTGATGTCATGGTGGCCCCACCTCTTGGGGGGTTCCACTCACAAAACACAAGGAAATTAAGAAAACAGCGTAAACACACACTATATATATAACTACTATATAACAAGCATTGCCATATTAAAAAAAATACATAATGAAAACTATATGACAAATAATAATTCAAGAAACAATAAAAATATCAAATTAAAAAATAAAATTAACAGAAGCCAAGGAGCAATCCCTGGCTGAAACATGATAAATCTAAAAAAGAAGAGGATCCAAACATGAAGGCACCTCAACATCAGACCCCCAGCTGACGTCTTGACAACTGACAAACAAAATGGCGGTTCTCTTGGTTTGGAACTTTCTGGTGGAAATGTGATATTTACAAAGAGCAGCACTGGAAAGCGCACTGCCTAAACTGTTTGGTGCGTCTTGGTCTCACGGGTTCGACTCCCACTCGTCTCTGCACTTTCTGCATGTTCTCGCCTTGTTGTTGAGGCCTTTCCTTCAGGCAATGGCGTCTTAGTGGGGGGAAACAGGGTAATGATGGGGGGCCCTCGAAGCCTGGAATGACAAGGACGTGTGACAGCCATGGATCGAGAGGAAGGGGCCCACAGATGCTGCTTATCTATAGGTCCCAGAGTTCTGCACTACAGCCCTGCTTCAGGCATAACGTTTTCCTCTGAGATCCCCACAATGTGAAGCTGACTGGTTTCGTTGGACTGTCCTCCTAGGAGTGATTGTGCCCAGTGACACACTGGTATTGGTTCCTCAATGGCACCTGATGCTCGCCAGGACTCTGTAATGGAGAAACTAGATTTAGGAAATTGGACGGATAAACAGACGCAAGTAAACACAATTTTATTCTCCATCCCACATTGTCTGTTTATTCTGTGAAAAAATATGATTTTGCTTTTCATAAAACAAAGGCATGCATTATTTTTAGAATAAAGCGTAGTGTAATTAATTCTTCCTCTGATCCATACTTCTGCAATCATGTACTTTATTGCACTTGTCACAGTCATACAATGCACAGAGTGGTTGCATAGTACAGAATTTCCAGGATAAATCCTCACCGCATGATAAAATCAAAAGTAAGTGACATTAGAAGCCCCCCCTCCACCGCGGTAAACTGGGGTAATTACACCATTATTGTACCAACTGACACGCTTGAAAGTTGGGAGAACCCAGCAGTGCACCAAGCTCAGGTCATCACTGTGAAGAGTTTAGATGCTGAGACACAGCACTCCTGGGTCACTTATCAGTATTTAATAAACTGGAAAAATAATCCAAAATTAGGAACCAATCAAACACTAATAGGTTTCGAGTTCAGAGCAGAGTGACGTCACCACTGACATCTCGAGCTTGAACGGTACTTAAAGTCACCAGTCATCGAGTTGTAGACGTGTCCCCTTTAGATTCAGAGCTTTTCACCTCCCGCTCCTCCACGACGAACGAGACGGATTTGGAGGACTTCTCGCCCGTTTCTGAGAGGTGAGGAGGATCCTGGCCTTCATTCCCTGGTTTCAGATTCTCGTCCACGAAGCTCAGTCTAGCCTCTGGAATACGAGACTGGAGCTTGAGGGACTTGACCTGAGCGGAGCCCAGACAGAAGGTGGCCACGCTTCTGCCGGCAATCGGAGAGTGTTTAGGGGGCGCGCTCCTCTTGATCCGAGGAGAGGTATACGGTTTGTCCGTTAAGGCGGCTGTGGATGAGGTAGCTAGGCTAATTTTCTCCTTGAGGGCGCCTGTTGCGGCGCTCTGCTCTTGATTGCTCAGGTCCTGAGGACATGTGCATTTGCTGGGCTTTATCTCCACTCGGTTTTTTGGCTTCACAGAGCACACTGGTGGGCTGGATTGGTTTTCTGGGGCTTTGTCCTGCTTTGCTCTCTGGGGTGCTCTGGCAGCCGTAGGTGGGTACTCCATCAAGGACAGCGTCGGTCTTTGCCTCTTCTCTGTGGTTTTGCTCGGCGTGGGACCCAATGGGGTTGCACTTTTAGGCCTCACCAGTTTGCTTTTCGAAGAACTTAACGCCGTTTTGCTCCGTCTCAGCGCAGTGAGAGTCTCATGGAGTTCTCCATTAAACAGAAGGACGAAGTCAGCCTGAGTTTCTAGAGGCATGATGGACTGGCACTTACGACTCTTGTTAAAAATCTCAAGAGTTAGATCTGCGAAAAGAGAAGAAAGGGAGGATCAGATGTCTGGCATAAGCGTACCGTGAATGACGGCCTCCACATTGCTGACCGATAGGCTATACGCAGACGATAGTGCTGACGTATGTCCGGTGAAAACTCAGCCACCTCAGTTACTTCCGTTGTCCGTACTGCAGTTGTGATTTTAGTTTAGTGGTGAGAATGTCCAAGGAAAAGAAATTTAAATTTCAACATACAGATAGTTCAACAGCTGAACATTGTTGTGTACCTTTATGTCTAACTTCCTGTAAGTCCAACAGGGTACAGTAAAACCTCGATTATCTGTCACACGATTAACCATCAGGGCAAAAAACAAACCACCAGAGCCCACCTATCCCTACTGCTTTGCGGTACGCTGAGAGCTACGCACATTCGAACAACTCAGCCTTTTATTAGCACAGAGTGTTTTTCCCTGGCACCTTGTGCCACTCCACATTTTGAAATCACAGTGTCAGCTACATACCTTCAGCTTTAATAGCGTTTTTAATTAAACTACCATACATTGATATGGGGGCGGCACTGTGGCGCAGTGGTAGCGCTGCTGCCTCACAGTAAGGAGACCTGGGTTCGCTTCCCGGGTCCTCTCTGCGTGGAGTTTGCATGTTCTCCCCGTGTCTGCGTGGGTTTCCTCCCACAGTCCAAAGCCATGCAGGTTAGGTGTATTGGCGATCCTAAATTGTATGTGTGTCCTGCGGTGGGCTGGCGCCCTGACCAGGGTTTGTTTCCTGCCTTGCGCCCTGTGTTGGCTGGGATTGGCTCCTGTGACCCTGTGTTAGGATATAGCGGGTTGGACAATGACTGACTGAATGACATTGTTATGGCCGATAAATGTTTGCGTGTGGTGTTGGAATTGTCACAAACAAACTGAAATTATTAAAACATTTACGAAATGGCAAAAGCACTTCAAGTATTGTTTCAATGTAGGGAGTAGGAAGAACAGTGAACGATATAAAGCGTGATGCCAACAAAAATTGAAAAATGTGTCGAAAACGGAAACCACTGACGGTAATGTTATTCTGTATTAATGTTAAGGTTCTTCTGCACTGTGATTTTCTTTTTAAATTCTGTTATATTATGTTTTGTTAATATAATGTGGAGTGCAGGCAGCTTGTGATGTGCTGGGCGGGAGCAGAAAGGGCGGAATGAGTGCTGTGTAAGTGATAGGACTAAGTGAAGGGCGGACACGAGTGTCAGGAGCAGTTAGGAGAAAATGGAAGGTGCGGGCGGAGTAGGGAGTCAGAAGACGATAAGTAGGAGTGTTTGAGGTATAAAAAAAGGAAGAGCGTGAGTGGCAGGAGATAAACTGATTGGTACGGAAAAGCTTTCTTTTATAGTTTTGGAGATGTGCTCTGTAACCTGATAACGGAGTATAAGACAGGCGCCATTTATAACGGAATGAAGACTCCAAGTAAAACGTAAAAAACTCCAATACCTCAGAGTTGTATTTCCTTATTATGCTGGTCATTAAAATATTGTGTGAAATAATGAATTGCTAATACTACAGTATATTATGTTTTGTTGATATAATTTTGTTTTGTAAATAAATATGACTATAAGCACCACCAAATGGATCACATTTTATTATCTTAATCATGACATCTTGGAATTAGCACCGGGCCACGCCAACAATGAGTCTCCCCTCTCCAGTGGAGTTCATGAGCACCAGATGGAGACAACGTGCACAACTGTGGGATCTGGACAACATTCTCGGTTGGCCTCCTCTCAATAGAGTGAGCATCGTCCACCAGGTGTATCCTGGGACTTATGGACATGTCGTCGCCTGTCAGCCTGTACTTTCTCTTCCCACATCCCACAGACACACAGGTCAGCTGGACTGGATGTATTAAAATGGGCCCATAGGACACGTGTGTGTGTGTGTGTGTGTGTGCGCGCATGTCTGTGAACGTGAATTTGCCCTGAGAAGGACTGGCGCTCAGTTCAGTGTTGGATCTTGACTCACACCACGTGTTGCCAGGTTAAGTTCCAGGCTCCGTGACTCTGACCCTGAACTGGAATAAGCAGACATAACAGTGAAAGAAGGTGTACACATGGACGCTTCATTTGTCTATTAATTTGTCCGACTCACTTCTGACAATACAGGGTGGTCATGGCGGATGAATTAGGTGTGAGCTGCTGCAAATAAAAATGATGAATTATTCCTTTTCTATTATCAACAACAAAAAATAGCCTGGCATTTTATTTGTCTGTTATCATTACTGAATTCTGAAGAGCCCTGATCACCGAGACACGTACTGTATGTGAAATTAAGAGCAATGGCCTGAATGATGGCAGCAGTGCAGAGCCACACGTCAGATGTAAACCTGCCTTTGTACCGCCTTTGCCACTTTCCACCTTTATTTAGCACCAAGCAGCACTTACCTAACGTTTCATTGATTACACTTGGCACCACATCTTTGAGGACCTCACAGTTGGTGTGAAGGGCTGGATTGCAGTTCATCTCCAAGAACCAAACCTGAAGATGGAGAAACGTACAGTTAGACTCAGCAGTCATGTGCAGCAAATATCAAAACTAATCACAGCAACAGAGTCGGTTTAAAGGGTTACAGATAGATAGATAGATAGATAGATAGATAGATAGATAGATAGATAGATAGATAGATAGATAGATAGATAGATAGATAGATAGATAGATAGATAGATAGATAGATAGATAGATAGATAGATAGATAGATAGATAGATAGATAGATAGATAATGGTTTTTGCACATTTTTTTTTTGTAGCATACAGGCATCACCGTCTGGCTTGCTGTCTCTGCCACTTCCTCTTTCTGAATTAGACTCGTCTTTACTCTTTGGAGTGGAAATTTTCCTACAGTGCAGAACATCACAGCTGAATGATGTTAAGTAAAAACTAATAAGCTCAAAACTCCAGCACTGAGCTCTCCATGTGGATAGGTGGGGTGGGCTTGTGTCTGCAGAGGGTCACTTTGAGTAATGGTATCTATCTATCTATCTATCTATCTATCTATCTATCTATCTATCTATCTATCATATAGTGCTTTTCATATCATCTATCTATCAATCTATCTATTATATAGTGCCTTTCATATCATCTATCTATCTGTCTATCAATCTATCTATCTATCTATTATATAGTGCCTTTCATATCTATCTATCTATCTATCTATCTATCTATCTATCATATAGTGCTTTTCATATCATCTATCTATCAATCTATCTATTATATAGTGCCTTTCATATCATCTATCTATCTGTCTATCAATCTATCATCTATCTATCTATCTATTATACAGTGCCTTTCATATCTATCAATCTATCTATCTATTATATAGTGCCTTTCATATCATCTATCTATCTATCTATCTATCAATCTATCTATCATCTATCTATTATATAGTGCCTCTCATATCTATCAATCTATCTATTATATAGTGCCTTTCATATCATCTATCTACCTATTATATAGTGCTTTTCATATCATCTATCTATCAATCTATCTATTATATAGTGCCTTTCTTATCTATCTATCTATCTATTATATAGTGCCTTTCATATCTATCTATCTATCTATCTATTATATAGTGCTTTTCATATCATCTATCAATCTATCTATTATATAGTGCCTTTCATATTATCTATCTATCTATCTATCTATCTATCTATCTATCTATCTATCTATCTATCTATCTATCTATCTATCTATCTATTATATAGTGCCTTTCATATCTATCTATCTATCTATCTATCTATCTATCTATCTATCTATCTATCTATCTATCTATCTATCTATCTATCTATCTATCTATCTATCTATCTATCACATTATGCCTTTCATATCAATTATATTTGAGGCCCAGTAGTTAAAACGTTGCATTTAAAGACCCTGAAATCCCGCTACTGGCACAGTGTGACTATTAACAAGTCAGTTCACCTGCCTGGGCTTCAACTGAAATGTTGCCAACTGCACCTCAAATGTTTTAAGTCGCCTCGGATGAAGGCATCAGCCGAGTGATAATAATCCAGCGCCTTATATCTAGAGTATTTACCTGTGTGTCAATTACTGCTACACATCTTTACCAAACCATTTTTAACTTCATAATAGTTATTGATTTGAAGTTACTTGCATTTTAATAAATGTACAGCAAATAGCAGCAGAAGCCATTCATTAGGCCTGAAGAGGTCAAGCAGCGGTCTGCCACTAGGGGGCACACTCTGTTCACAGACCAGCCCTGCTCAGCAGGAGTCGCTCATTTCATCTCCAGCGCTGGAGTAAACACCACTGCCTAATGCATGGATTGTCTTCGGTTTTGCTTAAATTCAGTTGATTGTTATTCACTTGTATAACATCAAAGTTTCAATAAACAAACAACACATCAAAGACAATACGTCAGCTGCCCCAACAGCAGCTCTAAAACAATGAGCTCTTAAAAACCAGTTTAACCACAGTGAGTCATACTGAAAGAATCAAAATGCAGTTTGAGGGCTTCACACCTTCAGTTAGCTGTGACAGTTGGCGTGGGATGGCAGGGTCACAGACATGCAATGATTTCAAGACATGTTACACTGTGACAAGTCAGAGCTGTGCCATTTGGCAGATGCAGTCAACCACATAGATAAGAAGGGCAAAGGGGGTTCCAGCACATGTGCCTTTACCCCCAGCCCAGCAGATGTCCCTGTCATTTCATCATCGTGCGCACATTCAGCGATGGCACAAATCTGACAGCGGGTGTAGTGAGCATGAACACAGAATGTCTCGAGGTGCCAAGCCTGGGTGGCAGCATCCACTACTAGCTCAGAAATCTGATTGGCGTAACGTGGCAAACAAGGGCTGGTGACACCTGGAGGGAGTAATTAGAGTAAGGTATGACACAATGTGCAGTACAAGCAGGGCAGCCATCAGGGAGAAGAAAACCTGAGGAGCAGATGGGGCTCTGAAAGAGCGCAACATGGAGTGCTGGGTGCCAACTAATTGTGTATTTATGTGTTGGGGGAGGCTGACAACCTTCTAGCACAGCAGTCAGACGAAGGAATATAAAAAAGTAAACATGTGAGGGTGGCACAGTGGTAGCGCTGACCAGGGTTCGTGTCCCTGAGTGGGTTTTCTTCCGGGTGCTTTGGTTTCCTCCCACTGTCCAAAGATACCCATGTTAGCTGAACTGGTGACTCTAAATTGGTGTGTGTGTGTGTTTGGTGTATGAATGTGCGAGTTGTGTGGTCACCCTGTGCTGGTCTGGTGCCCTCTCCAGGGTGTGTTCCTGTCTTGCACCCTGTGCTGGCTGTGATAGGCTCCGACACCCCTGTGACCCTGTTCAGAACCAAGCGGGTCCGAAAATGACGTGACAGATATGTGTAGGTGTGCATTCACTGGAGAACATGAGAACAAATGTGAAAAGAAGAATGTGGCCCAAGAGAAGTTGCAGAGAAAAGCATTAAATGCTGGGCATGTCACTAATTATGTCACAGACTGAGCACTAGAGGGCCAAATTGATCCCCCTTATTAGAGGTCAGTAAATGGAAAACAAGACAAAGGAACCTAAAAGTAATTCAAATCACATCATCCAAATATATGCAAAACCTACATTTTAAATATCGAACCCGTGACCTATTTCCAGGCGTTTGCCACCAGAACTTATTATAATGGGCGACAGCATCACCAGTTCAGACTCAGTTGATGAAGAGATGTCATCAATGGTGCGCCACTTCTAAGAGTTGCATAGAAAGCTGATCACAAAATATGCCAGTCCACTGCTGGGTATGATTGTCTCTGCCTGCTGGTCATGAGGGACACTCATTGTCCCCACTGTCACCCCCTGTATGGTTAACATGTAGCATTAGAGTGACCAGCCAGCCTCAAGATGATCCAAGACTTGGCACCTGCCATACCACCTGTGCTTCATGTTAAGACCCGGCCAGAACTTGAATGGAAGACCATCTGGGAAGATCTTGCTGCTAAAAGAGGCCATCAGGGGGCACCTACCCTGTGGTCTGTGTGTGGATCCCAATGCCCAGTACAGTGACGGGGAAACCGAATGAGATGTTATGAGACATAAAACCAAACTCCTGACTCTTTGTGGTTGTAAAAGATCTCGGGGCATCTTTAAAAAAAAAAAAAAGAGTACGGTGTCACCCCCCTTGTCCCAGCTAAATTGCCCATAATTGTCTCATCCATTCTGGCTTCCTAATCATCCCCTCTCTCTTATTGTCTTTCTTCCCCCTTCACCACCTAACAGCTAACGTGTGGTGAGCCAACTGGAACAAGAATGGCTGCTGTCTCCTCATCCTGGTGGATGCTGCACATTGGTGGTGTTTGGAGTGTCTCGAGTGGGTGTGAAAAGCGCTATAGGAATGTAGTTATTCGTATCAATTATTATTGCACATTACTTCGTACCAAAGAGGTGTGTCCGGTTAACTGGCCCGGTAAGGACGTGAGCGCCCTGTGAGAGGACCCTGAGCCAAACTGCAAATAAGAGCAGTGGGTTTGTGAGGTCTGTGTCACACCCTTGTAAATATGAATTAGAATTTTCAGGCATCCAATCCAGAGTTGTTTCCTGTTCTGCACTTAAATCATCTCCAACTTAGATAATGAGGAATGGCTGGATAGCTACAGAATGGGCCTTGGAGGGGAGGCCATTAGTGATGTAGGACTGGGGTGAGCTGACTACTCCTTCTGTGATACTCTGTCCCGGGGTGTCTCCATCCAGCCGCTCACGAAACCTTAATCCAGTTGTTGGGTTGAAGGTGGTCCCGCAGCCATAGGTGCTGGACAACTGGAAAATGACCCTCCAAATGTACAAGGGTACAAAGAACATCTGAAGTATGTAAGTTTCATGGAGGCCTAGCAAAGGGCCTCTTACTTAAGAGTTACTTGGGGCCAGAGGCACCATGGGTAGTCGGTGGGCATCAAGTGCAATGACTGCCAGTTACTAGCCAGCATCTCTCGTTGCCCTCTGGATGCTAGGCACGTGAATGCCAGGTAAGAAATGCACATCTAATCCTCCATAAATCAGCACGTCTCTGTTTTAAAAAGTCCTGATCCCCAAGCTACTGCTCAGGAGGAGGAGGAGGACATGGTGGACTACTATAACAAAAGAGAATGTTAAGCCACCAAGTCCTTCAGGCCAAGCATGCCACCTTCCTTAATAAAGAGTTTAAGCACTTTTGACAGGGGGCTTCATGAGTATATAAGAAATTTAAAAAACAAGGGACCACTCAGTCCATCAGCCCCAAAGTCCCATCCAGACACGTCTTGAAGGTTGTCGGGGTTTCTGCCTCAACTGATATAAAGGTAATAAGGCACAATCTTTTTGCTGGGGGTGGCTGTCACTCACTCTTTGAGGGGGATTCAGTCCCATGGGAGACCTCTGACTGTGCAAAGGCACCAGGACTGCTCCTTTAGCAGAGAAGAACGGGGGGCAGTTCAGACCACCGTGAATGACAGCTTGAAAAGTGCCGTCCTGCTCCATTTAATGAACCAATCGCGGCCTTCCGACCAGACGGCTCAGGTGCAATGAGGACAAATGAGATGGGAGAAACGAGAAGAAGAGGAGACCCACCGAAACCGAGAAAAGCCGTGTGCTAAATTTTTGGAGTGAGCTTGCACTCTTGGCCAATCCGTAGTCTTTTGTCTCCGGCCTGGGAAATATTCCCATAACAATTCATATCCTCAACTCCTGAAACCGCCAGCAGCATCTTGGAAAGGCAAAGCTGTCTTGCATTTCAAAGATGAATGAAGTGGGCGAGAGATGAGAAGGTGTGACGTGGCCGCCCCAGCAAGCGAGGGGAAGCGCGAGGTGGGGGAGGGCGGCTCGTTGTCGAAATTCAATGGAAGGCCTCTGTGTGGCCTCATGTTTCACCCCGCTATTCACTCCTTCCTTGCCTTAAGACTTATCAAGCATATTGTTTGCTGCGGACTGCACAGCAACACCCTGCGTGAGGATATTGTGACAGTGCCGAGTGTGAAAGGGGCTATATGGGATATGTATGGGAAAACGGCAGCACTCATTGCGAAAAGAAAGCAAGTTTGTCCCCGAATGGTGACAATGGCTGCAGATTTTGCTTACTACCAACGGCTGCTTTGCGTCTGTCATGGAACAGCCACTTCATTCAGCTCAGAGAAGGGGGCAGCATAAGTACATTACTGTGGTGCGGGAGATGGAGGAATGCCTACTACTGGTGAGGTGGCCATAAAAAGGACCTTTGTCATCTTCAGTGGCTGCTTCCACTGCTCAGGTATTCTGCGGCTCCACGCGCTCCCTTTGCCCACTCACACGCACCACCCGGCTTACCTCAGCTCATCCAGGGTCAGAAGTGACCTGTATACCAGTCATTCACCGAGCTTCATGAGCCAACCCAAGGTCATGGCACCCACATCTGAGACAGGAACACAGGACTCTAGCAGCTGGGAGACATATCTGAAATGCTCTCTACGTTCTGTGCCCTCTCTCCTTCACTCACCTCATTCCACTCCAGGCTCTTTCTGGATAATCCCACCCCTGAGAAACGTGTCCCTCTCTGGTCCTGACCCAGGAGTGTGTGTCAATGCATTACTGCCAGTCTAAACCACTTTCTAATATTTCTAGTTGCTCACGTCATACTTGCCTGGAGGTGTCAAGAGGGTGTTAATAGAAAAGTGAAGAGAATTGTGGTGCCCACCTATAAAAAATGTTTGCAGACCAACTGGTTTGGAGACCAGCTATAAAACTGAAGAATGAGCAAATGATACAGATAGTCGTCGACTTGCGCCCATGTTCAGCTCCGATGGACCGGACATAAGTCGATCTGGTTCTGGTGTATGTACAGTATGTATAGTGGTATATAGGAAGTTCCTTAACTTCCTGAGCATTACTTTGTTCTCAAGAAAACATGTAAGTAGTGTTGCATCTTTTGGCTTGAAAAATGACATTTTTATTAAATCTTTCTAATGTAAAACATGCAAAGCACTAAAAGTACAAAGTCGGAAGTATAAAAAGTATAATAATAATAAACATAATAATACCAGATATCAGTAGCAGTTACCAGTTCCCATCTGTTTGAAGGGGAAAACGGTTTAGGTCAACGGTCATTTACCCGACAGTGTTCAGCATAACGGTTCGTCTCAGTTCTTTCAATCAAGTCATCATCAAGAAATAATTTCAAGTAAGTAAACGAATCTTGGCAGTAAACGTTCACTTTTTTTCCTGGTTGCCCCACAAAATCAAAACGAGGTGGTGCTGGTTTACATGAAGCAGGGTCAATAGAGACCCAAACGCGAGCGTCACTTTTGGATTCCTTAGAATCGCTTTCAGTTTCACGTTCCGCTTCAATTTCACTGCCTGAGGTCAGATTCACTTCATCATCACTCATTATTATGAGAGGCTCCTCAACTTCACTGCTCTGTCTGACTGTCCAGAGCGTGTAACACCTGGGCTACTGAAAAAACGTTTCTTACGAGATGCCATTATTTAATTACAAAAGACGCACCACCACTGTTGCTAAGGTTACGCTCGAGCTTAATGCTTATGTGAGACTCGCCTATACCATTGCCCAAGTAACGCTCGCCACTAACGCTGTTGGCACTTTTACAGCCCGAGTGATCCTCAGGTCTATACAGTTTGCCGAGGTACACTCGGGACTAACGTTTTTAGCACTGTTTTCACAGCCCACGTGACACTCGGGTCTAATGCTAGGGAGGTGAAGTCATATTATTTGTTTTATAACCATTTTTATCATCATTGTTAGCACATTATGCAGATTTTCTATTTTTTTTATTTTATAGGAGTTCAGTGTGGTTTCATTACCCCCTTGGTAGCGTTCGCACTAAATGACACATCGTGAGTCACAACACAGAAGCTTCGGACATTCAAAGCCAGAGCACAGCAGTACAGCACGTGTGATGCGATGAACGGCGGTTACATTGGGATAACTTGTAGCCACATTCACTTTCTCACCTCCCTCATACTGCTTGATCGCCTTCATTTTTGTCTCGAGATCAGTTGCCTTTTTTTCCTGTAATTGTAAGACAAATGTAACCGAACATAGTCGAAACCAATGCAGGTAATAAACTGAGATCGCGATGAATGGGCCACAGTATACAGTGTGGTGAAAACTGACGTTTGCACGTGAGACGTGGTAGCAGTTGCAAGTCAAATGGTCATAAGATGCATAGGTCGTAAGGCTGGGTTTATACTTCACACGACGTGACGCATGCTGCAGCGTACGCTCCTGCTACGCAAGCGTTGAAGTGTTTATACTTGTGCGTGTACTTTGCGTACATCTGGAGGAATCCAGCAGGTGGCAGTGCGAGATATTATCACGGTGAGAACATGTTCGGCAAGCATTGGGCACGAGTGAGAAACAATCCCTGGACGAGACCTCGGCTCATCGCAAGGTGAATACAAGCACACACATACACTAGCGTCATTTTAGCGGCACCAAATCCCCAAATCTGCAAACTGGAGCACACTGAGGAAACCCAACCGGAATAACGTGTAAACTCCAGGCAGGGAATATCAGCGACGTGACTCCCTGCAAGACAGCAGTGCTAACGCTCTGCCACTGTGTCACCCCATGTGTGTAATCACTAACAGTATTCATTATTTAAACGAAATTACCGATTTATCTGTAAAATGTAATATACATATTTTAATGCTTTACATCATGAAAGTGATATCAAGTATAAATCTAAGGATTCTAAATGTGCAGAGAGTTGGAATATCATACATTTAATATGCTCAGTGTGGCGATCTATTGCTGGTGATTCGCTGCTGTCAGGAGCAGAGGAAGCCCCAGAAAAAAAGACGGCACAGAAGACAGTATGTGAGAATTTTAAAACATATTGTGTCATTACGATTGGGAATATGCGACGCTTGAATATAAAAACACCACGAATACATCTGTATGTCGGCATTTTGCTTCACCACATCGAACTATTTATCAAATATCAAAGCGCGCACACTGATCTTGTAGGATCTGCAAAGCGGCTTTCTGTCACATGTAGATAGTAAACAGAGACTCTGACATCACATTCCAACTTTTAGCACACTGCGTCCCCCGACTTTTTGCTGGTACTGCAACTTGCGCACGTGTCGCGTTAATTTCTGAGGACCTGCTCAGAGGACGCATCAAATGAACACTTAGAACACATGGCAGCCATGATGCGGGCGCATACTGTACTACCAGTAATGCAAAGCTGGCAGCAATACAAGCTCCTCACATTAGTAGAGGAAGAGATTTGTTCAGCCCCCCACTATGGTGGAGATGTAGACAAAGCCAAGTAAAGACTGCTGCTCTGAGAGGAAGAGACCTCTTGAGAAAGAACCAGAAAAAGCGAACCCACCACAGACCACATGCGGTCAGCTGCACGTCTCAAATACAACTAAAGAGCACAGCAGTGGTGAAGCAGCTCTCAGCCCTCACTGAAGCCAGACTTCCTGGGCCTCGGACAGTATCTGCTCCCTTTGTGCACATGTCCAAAATGGCATTGGCTCGATCACTCAATGTGTACAGTCAAGTGTGTGCTACCAGTCGGGCATCACAAATAAAAAAAAAAAAAATGACAGCCAGACTTGCCCAGCAGCAGCAGCTGAATCATTCAGCAGTCGAGAATGGAGGCCATTATTATCCCGGGCTTGTCTCAGCTCAATGAAATGAGTGTCCCTTATGCAATGTCACCACAGTTTCATAATTGAGTCCATTACAAAAGTCAGAATCCCTTAACGCCTGTAGAGATGCCAGAGTCTCACTTTCAGGGGCTGGAAAGACCCTTTAATTGAGCATTGTGAGAAAGAATGGCCATTCATTCTGTACATACGGAGCATAACATGAGCTACCACAGCTAGGCTGACGACACACAACTACATTTATCAGTTGCGCCTGATGACCCCGACTCTCTTGATTCACTGACCCCCAATGTCTTACTTGTGTTTCTGAGTGGAAGAGTAGTAGTTTTCTCAAACTAAATAGGGAGAAAACAGAAATCTTAGTGATTGGCAAAAACAGATATAGTGAAGGTGTTAGAAATAAACTTGATCCATTAGGCTTAAAAGTCAAGACGGAGGTAAAGAATTTAAGGGTAATTAATGACTCTGACCTAAATTTTAAATCGCATATTAAACCGATTACCAGGACAGCATTTTTTCACCTAAGAAATATAGCAAAAGTTAGACCCCTTATAACATTGCAAGATGCTAAAAAATTAAGTTCACGCTTTTGTTTTTAGTCGACTAGATTACTGCAATGGGACAACCGGAAAAAGACATCAATCGATTACAACGAGTGCAAAATGCAGCTGCCAGAATTTTAACTAGGAAAAGAAAATCTGAGCACATCTCTCCAGTTCTGATGTCACTACACTGGTTACCTGTGTCATTTAGAATTGACTTTAAAATACTCTTTATGGTTTACAAAGCCTTAAATAATCTCGCTCCATCCTATATCTCAGAATGCCTCTCACCTTACACTACAAATTGTAACCTTAGATCTTCAAATGAGGATCTGCTTAGAATTCCAAGAGCTAAACTTAAAAGAAGTGGTGAGGCGGCCTCCTGCTGTTAGGCACCTAAAATCTTCAATAGCTGACAGATAGAAATTCAGGTTAATACGGTGGAGCACTTTAAAAAATTGCTAAAAACCCGTTACTTTATCATAGATTTCTCATAGCTTCATTTTAGTGTTACCCTGATATTCTGTATATGCATTGAGTTGTCGTTTTTTTCATGGCTCCACAATCCATACTAACCCCTACTTTCTCTGCTGTTCTGCTTCCGGTTTTCTGTGGTGGCAATCTGTGCCACCACCACCTGACCAAAGCACGGTGCTGTCCCTGCACTGATGGATTGAAGGCCAGAGGTCCACATGACCGTCATCATCATCAAATTCTTCCACGTGAAGCCTGAAAACCATGAGGACTGATTGAGGTCATTGATGTTAGGTAGAATGCCTAGAGGGGGCTGGGTGGTCTCGTGGCCTTGGAACCCCTGCAGATTTTGTTTTTTCTCTTAGGCCCTCTGGAGTTTATTTTTTATTTTTTTCTGTTCTCCCTGCCATCTGACCTTACTTTAGTCTTCATTATTTAGTATTGCCTAATCTTATATTTAAATTTTATAAACTTTTCTTTCTTCATCTTCTAAAGCACTTTGAGCTACAGTACACCGTTTGTATGAAAATGTGATATAGAAATAAATGTTGCTGGTGTGGATAACATCGAGCACATCGGTCGATGCTCAAACTCACTTATCCAGTTCAAACAACAAGCACAGGACAAGAAGGCACCCTGGATACGGGAAGGCTGACACACATTTAAATCTGAATAATTTTGTGGGAACAAGAAGTAAAATAAAAGACCACCAGGGGATGGGCTGGGCGTTAGCCTGGAGTGCAGCACAGTCTATTGTGCAATTCAATGGGGACATGGCCTGAAGTGTGAGCCCCCCACTAGAATGTGACTGAGGGGGGGACATAATGGAATCAATCCATTCTTATCGTCCATCCATCTTTCCAGTTCAGGGCCATGGGGACCAACTCTGAAGGGGACCAACTCTGAACAGGACCCCTGGCCTAGTTCAGGGCAGACACACATACACACCCTTACTGAGCCAGTGCAGAATTACCAACTAACCTAAATGTCCATCGCCTTTGGGCTCTAGAAGAAAACACCGAACTACCACACTAGCAGGTGAGCAGAATAAACAGACACAGACAGAATGTGCAGGCTCCCCTCGGGGCAGTGTCCACCCTGAGATTCAAACTGGGGAATCTAGAGCTGTGAGGTAGCAGCAGCACTAATTGTTGGGCCACCATGGCATCCAAATTCTCTTCTTACCACCTAAGTCAATAAAACACAGAGGCAGACTTTATTTTGAGTTGTTTTTCATAAGGCCATCGTTTTGTGGCATGCTTGAGAGAGAAGAGCAGCAGGGTACTGTTTATTTCTGCCACTGAAATACCTAAATAGAGCTCAGAGATTAAATTACCTGGCATATGACATACATTGAACAACTCAACTGTGTTTCCGTTGTTTTAATAATTGAGATATCCGTGCCTCCAGGGGCCGTGATTCTATAGTCTAATGCTAACATGTCACAAAGGGGTGGCACGATAATATAAGACAACCTGCATAATCCAATTCAGGAGCATTGCAGCACTGGGCACAAGGCAGTAAACAGCATAGGGCAGGGTGCCAGTCCTTGGGAAGGCCCACCAGTTCATTTAACCTACCCAGCTTTGGGGGATTATGGAAGGAAAACCAGACAAATAGAGCAGGCAGACCTCACATGGACAAGAATGTAAACCCAAAAACACTTCCACAAATGGCCACTAGAGAGGGATAACAGTGTGAAACCCCAGCTAGTTAAAGGGAAAACACATGGTCTTTATAAAGAAAAAGATTTATTCTTCATTAAACTGCCTGCGACAAAAATGAAGTTCCATAGGAGCACAAAAGGCAACAAAGAAGTTGCCTGTAAAACCAAAGGTAATACCAGAGAACCCATGTAGTCTCTTATAATGTACAAAAGTCAATGTCTGTTTGTCCTGCAGCTCCCCTCTGTTGGGCATATTCAGTGTAACATCTCGAATGTGCCATCTGTTGGAATGTATTTTGTAACATATGTTGTTGTTGTGAATGGGTTTATTATTATTTCTTTAACAGTTTATGAGGTTGACCACTTGTTTTGGGGGGGTTTCCGAAACCCTAGATTGTGAATCTCTTAATAGTTTTTTGATGAAACTTCCTTTTGTTGTTGTGAATTATTTTGGACCGATTTCACTGCAATTGGACATTCCATTGTTAGATCAGCTCGGCGTTGTCAGTGGCAGGTCCTCAGAAGTCGTGAACTGCTGGTGATAACGTGACGGGATAAACATGTCATCATTTTAGTAATTTCCTCATCCAAGTCTGCGCACTCCAAAAGCCTTTTTCTTTAAAATTACTCTTTTTTGAAACTATTTTTTGTGGTCTTGACTTGTGCCTGAATTTTTAAGAGGGATTTTTTGATTCTCATTTTGGTTTTGATAACAATATAGATAGATAGATAGATAGATAGATAGATAGATAGATAGATAGATAGATAGATAGATAGATAGATAGATAGATAGATAGATAGATAGATAGATAGATAGATAGATAGATAGATAGATAGATAGATAGATAGATAGATAGATAGATAGATAGACTTTATTAATCCCCAAGGGGAAATTCACATACTCCAGCAGCACAATACTGATAAAAAACAATATTAAATTAAAGAGTGATAAAAATGCAGGTATAACTAACGTTTACTCCCCACATAGTGGCACTCTTCTTAGTTTTGACCCCTTTTTCTGGCTTTGAGTACATCTTTTTTCCCCAGTTTCCTTTAAAAATCAAGTTTTCAAGTGCACTGTATTTTTCATTCCAACAGATGGCGTTTCACCAATATTAGCACTGTTGTTGAAAATCCTGTACCGAATACTGCAATATTATGGCAAAAGGTTAACTGACACAATAACTTAATAGAGGTAGACATATAACTGAACAAAAATAGGAAATAAAAAAGAATGATAGAGGGAATACTAATCTCATTCACGTCCATTAAACATTCTGTTGATCCGTCCACATCAATATAGTAAAATGAAAGCAGAACTAAATGACATATTAACAGATGTAAAATGGGCACACTAGGCTTTCATGACCTACACCCGTCAACATTGTGACACTTACTTATGTGAGTCTGAGACTCCTGCCATCAGATCATCAGCTACTTCCTTCTATGTGACAGTCAGTGGGCTCCAATAGGATTAGTGCTTCCTCTATCCTTCATTTTTTTTTTTCTATTTAAAATGACCTCTTTTAGGTTATACTGTTTACTGTATATGCCATCTGTTGGAATGAAAAATGCTATTCATTTTATTGGTATAGAAAACAAATACCTTAGAATGATGCTCTTGAGTGAGTGCTGTCCTGACAGGTAAACTTTTTGAGTAGCACCAGGAGATGTGGGTAAGAAAACATAAAAAAAGAACAAGCTGGGAAATCACAATTAGAACACAAAGCCAAGACGTGAGACAAAATCAAATCAAAACGAACAGGCAAGAGGTCAATACCAAACAAAACTGGCTAGATTACAGCAAGGCTTTTTGACAAAGATTAGGTAACCACAGATCAGATAAGGAAATGAACCCTCAGTCATCTTTTTATCCCGTTCTGACGATTACGAATGGGTCACGACCTCTGAGGCCACACCCCTAAAAACACTGGGACTTAGAGATGGCAACTCAAAATGCACCTAAAATGGCTTCCAAGACATTACAAAAGCAAAACATAGCACATAAACCACAAAGAATCCTAAATATAAAATGACAACAGTAGAATCCATGAACTCAACCCCCTGAATTCAAGCGCTAAATAATACTGTGTCACACCAAGCGGCTTTTGAGTGACATCGTAGATACTGCAGTCGCACTCTGTTGATCTCACTTCAATCAGGTGACACTTCTGCATGCAAGAGTTAAGCACTGGAGCAACAAGCTGGCATAAAAATATGTTGGGTGGGCATACTTGTTCTGGACGTGAGCGGAGTCTGCCCCCCCCCAGTAGGCCCATCATTGCATTGTACAACTGGCTGTTATATAGATAGATAGATAGATAGATAGATAGATAGATAGATAGATAGATAGATAGATAGATAGATAGATAGATAGATAGATAGATAGATAGATAGATAGTTTATTTGTCTGTATGAGCAAAACTTTGGATTTCTGACACATGCATGATCTGCCATCTTTATGAGATGTCATTATTAATTCCACATGTGTAACATTTTTTTTTTAATATATTCCGTATACTCAGAAAACGCAAATCGACCTCTTCCCTGTGAAGAAGCTGACCGTGCCCTACAGACTTTGTTATTTGTGTCAATGGAGAGGTTCTTCTATCTAAAGAGAAGTAAATTTAAGCTGCTTGGTGATCAGGTGACCACCTGCCCGTAAAGGAGTTAAGGGGCTTGTTATCTGAAACCCCGCCCCCAATGTGTTACTGCCCATTGTTTGATTGTGTAACAGCAGGGATGGCGCTGCGGTGGTGCAGTGGATCCCCCTCACAGATAATTATGGAGGTATACAGTAGTGTGAATCCTGGCCACACACATTTGAAATGTTGACCAGCAGTCTTACTAGAGATGTTCCACAGCACACATGTTTAGAACACCTAAGATTAAAGGACTGAGAGGTCGGAGACTAAACATGTAGACAGTTGACTTGTGCAGAATGAAAGTGTAAATAATGTATAATGTTGATTTCTATTCCAAATGTTTAAATATATCTATCCATTTATTTCATTTATGACTTTATTCCTCTAGTAGTAGGTGTATACTGGTTGCAGTGGTTGTACGGCCTGAGCCCCTTCTTACAGGAAGTACCAGTGTTATACAAATCCACAATCAGGTGGCCCACTTTTAAAGAATGTCCTGAGAGTACCACCCAACACACACATACAGAGCATGAAGACTGCCAGCCATAGGCAATCAAATAAGGGCCTAAGCCAATCATTTTCATCTTACTGACCTTTTTGTTTGGTTTAGATAACATGGACACCCCACTCTCAGCACTGCTTGCTCAGTCCCACGTGAAGACCACTTTTTATTGCAGTCAAGTCCTCTCACAGCAGAATTTTCGGTCACTTTCATGCTGCAGCAGGTACTCGCCTACACATGACTCGAACTCTAAAGTGCTTTTTTACCACCCACATGAACCAGGGCTGAGAAGTTTCCACTGTGTGGCATGAACTTAACTGGCACTGTTGGCAGGAAACCATGTTTAAGCCATATGGTGCTTTATTGGTAATGTGGCAAGCAGAAGAAGTATCCTGTTCTTCACATGATAAAAGGTCATCTCCTATAAAAGGAGGCATCATCTGCATTTGAACCAGTGCTGCAGTATGAAGAGGCAGATGGACCAGCTGGCACCCAACATAGGAAATGAGCCGACCTGAACTGTTTCATTGCTATACTGTGTTGGACAACTAAAAGCTTCAAGGCCTGGTCACTGTCTGTGTGGAGTTACACATTCTATATGATGTCCATGTGGATTTTCTTTAGATAATCTGCTTTCCAAATGGTTCCTGGTGGGTAGACCTTCACTAATGAATCGGCCCAGTTAGTAAATGAGGCCTGCAATGATCTGGTGAACCATCCAGTGTCAGTTCCCCCATTGCTGCTTAGAATCCACTCTACAATTTTAACATAATTATTTTTTTTAAAAGATGGATCCCTTCCCATGTCAACCTGGATAGAGCTGACTAATTCCACACATGGCACAAGTCAGTCACTAAAATAGGAGAAAATGGGGGAGCAAAGGCGTAGTGAGGAATGACATGAACGCGGGATGAGTCCATTACCGTCGACAGGCCCATTCAAGGGCTTCTTAGGAAGGCTGCGGCTCCACCGAGGCAGTTTTTGTACCTATTGGGTTTGGTTTACTTGCTCTTGATTCCGCCCATCTATTTTTTAACTCACTTTGTCATCGTTAGCCACAGTTTCACTGTTTCTGGAGAGGACTCCATCATAGACAGCCCTATACCAGGCCAATGCAACCTCGAAAACTGGCTTAACCTGCACGTCTTGGCAATGCTGAAGGAGTCTGTGGCATCTTGAGAAAATGCACATTTGCTCCAACATGTCATTGACCAAGCTGGGAATTTAATCTTAGTGCCCAGTTGGCAGTGCAAACCACTGTGCCCCACTGCCATCCCAGCTTTTCATTATTATGAATATCCCCGTTTAGCTTGTATTCACTTAAGAGTAGGCGCTGTTGTGCCATAGCTTGGCACTGATGTCTGTTGTTAAAGCAAGATTAAGGCAGATGGTGAGAGCGGCCTCAGGGAGACGAGGGCCCCCTTGTTTTTCTTCTCTTCGCTCTGCCCAAGAGTGTGATGCAACTCCAGAGAATCTTTACCCAGTGGCTCATGAGAGAAATTGTTTGATAAGTCTTGCATCACCACACTGGATTACAAAGGTGGTGTTAGCAACTGGAAAACAAAGACGGGATCTGCTCGAGACTCCTGCTCATTGATGGGCAGATGTGTTTACCCACCTGGATATGCGAGAGAAGGAGTTGTCTGGTTTCTTTTCTTTCTTTCTTTCTTTCTTTCTTTCTTTCTTTCTTTCTTTCTTTCTTTCTTTCTTTCTTTCTTTCTTTCTTTCTTTCTTTCTTTCTTTCTTTCTGCCTTCGCCCCCGGTTTGCCAGTTACCTTACATAAACTCTCATTATGCTGGCCAGTTGCCTCCCTGGCGTGCCTGCTCTGGTCCCCTTAATCCCTTTAAAGCCTGCAGGTGCAGCACAATCAGGAGGCGGGGCTTACCTTAAAGTTTTCATCAATCAGGAAGTCACAGCCAATGAGGTCGAAGTAGCCCAGTTTGCACTGCAGCTTGGACTTCACCGCTACAAAGCACTGCATCATGATGTCCTGCATTTGTTTCTAGAGATATTAAAAAAAAAATGTGCACTAAATATATTCATGCATACACACATACCATTATTTTATGTCACACATTTAACAGGAGGAACCATTAAAAGTCAAACTCTGTAAATACATCATTCTAAACAATTATATTCACTTTAATAACAATATGACTGGGTCATACTCCAGAGGACCTGGGGGCAATGCAGGAGCTGACACTCGTCTACACCCTGACACTCACTTATGTGGCATAATTTAAAATCTTCTAGTTAACCTAATTGGCAGATCTTTGGGATATAGGCATAAAATTGTAATGCCTAGGGAAATGCCCACACAAACATTGGGAGAGCATGCATACTTCATCAAATAAATATAAGGCTTTATTCACTAGCAACTCTCATTAAAAGACAGTGTATATAGCCACCTGTGTGTCTTTAGCCATCCATTTTGTAAACACATTTAAATTTGAACAGCCCATCCCAGCAAGCACAGCACGAAAGACAGGAAAACCCCTGGACAGGACACCAGTCCTTCACAGGGTAAACGTACACACCACGGGGCAATTTAACTTCATAAATCCACCTAACCTGAATGTCTTGATGCTTTTAGAGGAAATCGGAGCAGACACACGGGGACAATGTGCAAACTCGGAACGTGGACCCTGGTCTGCTTACTGTGAGGCAGCCGTGCTGTCACTGCACCAACATCCCGTGTAAGTACATATTCAGATCTTTATTTTATAGCATCTTTCACAGACATTGTCATTAAAGACAAGCAAAAAAATCTTCCTGTTTGTATATGTATATATTCAAAATAAACTGTCTTCATATCAGACGTCACTGCTAGTCCCTTTAGAAAGCATTCAGTCTAAAAAGCCAAATTTACCCCTGGGGACAATTAAATCCACATCAGTGTATTTAAAAGAGCCCTTGTTATGAACTGGAGAGTTCCAAAGCACAATAACTTCCAAAATAGCTCAAAATTCCCACTAGAGGGGGGCACCGTCCTACCTCAGCTACTCAACAGAAACTGCAATGATAAATCTTTACAAATAAAAAGATTAATTTATACTTAAATTCTCTGTAGCACACAAATAAGCACTGAGGAGTACAAGGCAAAAGGCGCAGAAGGTAGTGCCTTCAAAATATGCAGTGCCAAAAGCAAATAAAGTCCCAGTAAATCTAAAGAATGGTCAAAACACAAAGGAAAAGGGTCACAAAAATCCAGTAAATCACAATAAGCACAAGAAACACTCACCAACAACAATGAATTCACAAGGAACCACAAGGGACTATGCAGACTTACAGCAGACTATTTATGGAGATGGACAGGTGGCCTCACCTCTTGGAGAACCACCCATAAAATACATGGAACATAAAAGAAGAGAAATAGGTACATGGAAAATAAATGACCAACAAGAGCAACATCAACTGATCTATCTATCTATCTATCTATCAATCTATCTATCTATCTATTATCCTGACAACTATACCACAATTGCTAGTATCTATCTATCTATGATATAGTGCCTTATACTGTATATCTATTATATAGTGCCTTACATATCTATCTATCTATCTATCTATCTATCTATCTATCTATCTATCTATCTATCTATCTATCTATCTATCTATCTATCCTATTATATAGTGGATTTCATTATCTATCCATCTATCTATTATATAGTGCCTTACATATCTATCTATCTATTATATAGTGCCTGACATATCTATCTATCTATCTATCTATCTATCTATCTATCTATCTATCTATCTATTATATAGTGGTTTTCATTATCTATCTATCTATTATATAGTGCCTGACATATCTATCTATCTATTATATAGTGGTTTTCATTATCTATCTATTATATAGTGCCTTACATATCTCTATTATATAGTGCCTTACATATCTCTATCTATTATATAGTGCCTGACATATCTATCTATCTATCTATTATACAGTGCCTGACATATCTATCTATCTATTATATAGTGCCTGACATATCTATCTATCTATCTATCTATCTATCTATCTATCTATCTATTATATAGTGGTTTTCATTATCTATCTATCTATTATATAGTGCCTGACATATCTATCTATCTATTATATAGTGGTTTTCATTATCTATCTATTATATAGTGCCTTACATATCTCTATTATATAGTGCCTTACATATCTCTATCTATTATATAGTGCCTGACATATCTATCTATCTATCTATTATACAGTGCCTGACATATCTATCTATCTATTATATAGTGCCTGACATATCTATCTATCTATCTATCTATCTATCTATCTATCTATCTATCTATCTATCTATCTATCTATCTATCTATCTATCTATCTATTATATAGTGGTTTTCATTATCTATCTATCTATTATATAGTGCCTTACATATCTATCTATCTATCCTATTATATAGTGGTTTTCATTATCTATCTATCAATTATATAGTGCCTTACATATCTCTATCTATCTATTATACAGTGCCTGACATATCTATCTATCTATTATATAGTGCCTTACATATCTATCTAGCTATCCTATTATATAGTGGTTTTCATTATCTATCTATCTATTATATACTGCCTTACCTATCTCTATCTATCTATTATATAGTGCCTTGCATATATCTCTATCTATCTATTATAGATAGATAGATAGATAGATAGATAGATAGATAGATAGATAGATAGATAGATAGATAGATAGATAGATAGATAGATAGATAGATAGATAGATATGCAAAATCTCAATCTATCTGTAATATCATATATCAATATACACATACAGTAGCACCTTTCATGGCAGGTGTTGTGAGGAGGCTCTTTTAAAGGTATCCTTATTTCTGTGTGTACATCAAGTGCCTCCCTCCAACTTATGGACTCATACAGACTGTGTTTGCTTATCCTGAGAGAAATGGCGAGTTGGTGAACAGCAGACTTGACAGGTGGCACAGTGATCTGGGGGATTGCAGCATAGTACTGGACAGCAGAAGGGGTGCCTTTTATAGAAGTAAACACAGGCACTCTTGAGGGGCAAACAGGTGGACCCTCCAGCAGATTGGTTTTCCAGCAGTTGTGTTTCCAATCGAGACACAAGCCTTGTATTAACTTGGCGCCTTCTGGGTAGGATTCCAGGAAAGTTGCCATGATTATGCCACATAGAGGGTACTGTAGAATGGTTAAGGCCTTGTATTTCAAACCCTGAGGTTGGGGGGTTCAAATCCCACGTGACACTCTAAGACCACAAGCAAGTCACAGTACCTGCCTGTACCCCAACTGGAAAAACAAAAGAAATGTAACAGATCATATCTGAAATGTTGTAAAGCCAAAATGACCTTTTTCTGTGATCTTTAACTTCTTTTTAGAGGTATGTGGAATTCATTTTTGTAAATGTTTTCATTTGTTTAGTATGGCCCGCCACCCTTTTGCTTTCCTTATGGACATTTAGATGCTATGCATATTGCCACCATGTGACAGAGGTCACGATTTGTGGTGTTATTATTGTGACAGTATAACGGTCAGCGCTGGCCATCTTCCAATATCCACGTTTCTGGATTTGCAGCAGCTTTGTGAGAACCGAGGACTCCACCAAGAAAGACATTGAGAGCAGATTGCGAACAGCTAAGATCCATCTAGCAGCTGAAGCAAGGATTTAGGAAATCTTACAAAGTCTCCCCATGCAACGCTCAACAGATACAATAAAAACACTTGAGGGGGCTAGGAAACATATTAAAGATGTCAGGACCAAGCATCACAAAAGCCTCCCTTTGATGGACACCATGGCACAAAAGAGCAAAAACACACTGGGAAAGAAAAGTGGGGACAGAAGTGAAAGAGCTGGGGGGCAAAGCTGAGACAAAGGCAAAAGATTGTGGAGAGTGGGGTCTTGTGTTGGCTTTATGCTCTGTGCAGAGCGAAGAGAACAACTAAGGAAGTCAGTCACTTTGGGAGTGGTCTCGAGAGTTTTCTTTAGTTTTGTGGAAACAAATTATAGCACATCGTTTCTGACGTAGTTTAGGTCCACTGGCGTAGATTCAGAATTAGCTTGAACATGTTGACGTCCCGATACGTCACTCTACCCGTCTCTAAAATTTATTTCAAAGTTTTTCCATCTACTGGACGTTTCAAAACTTCTTGGTTGTCTGCCTTGCCGGAGAGTACATGGGATGGCTGACCCTCTCCTAAAATACGTAACACAGAAGAGGACACATCACAAGTAGCAACACCTACTAGGGGGCGCACAGTCCTGGAGTGAAGGGGGGGAATCATGGAGTCCCACCCTTTCAAGACTCAAAGACGTTGTGGAGAATTGAAGACCAGGGGCTACTGGGAAAAACTCCAGGACAGGGTGACAGGGCTACAAGTGCAGAGCCACCACAGACTCCAGACACGATGAACGGGAAGGCTAGACGTCTGTCTTAATGGAGTGTGGGGTTGGGATGTGATCTGACAACAAGCTCTGCTCTGGTGGGACGAAGAGAGGCCAGGAAGTGAGACGAAAGGTAAAGAGTGCATTTTTTGTAATAAAGTGGATCGGCCGCCCCACCCAGTAGTCAGGGGCTTAGCAATGGTGTAAGAAAGGCCCTAAGGTGTTCTTCTTCTGTATCCGTGTTCTTTCTGTTAACCCCTTGTAGAATCCTCCTTGAAACTCTTTTTTTCTTTGGTTAAATATCATGCTTGACTCTTCTCAACTTTATTCTTGGCCACTAGTGCCCCCCTACTGTTCACAGATACGTATGTTAAATATTAAACAAAGCACAATGGACATGGAAAACTCTCTTAAACTCTAACATTTCCTATGTGAGCAGCTCCTGACTAATCTCCTCCTTCCCGTACCACCATGACCGGATCGTGGGTTCTTTCCTATTTTGTTCTCTTCACACCCATCAGTCCTAAAACGTGGCCCCTTTAACACCCCGTACTTCACTAGTCAAGCTGCGTTCTTCAACTACACAAGCATTGGACGTAGGAGGCCCTTAATAAGCCAGGTGGTATTGCTCTATACTAGTACAGATACATTTTTATTTCATAAATAGCACAAAAATGGGAAACATTTTTCTTCATATGAAATCCTCCGGTGGCCTCACATTGCACCAGCTGCATATCTTCTTATTTCTCTTTGAAAATTTTGCAAACCTGGTGTAATTATTTTGGCGGCACACACTCACAAATAGAAACACAGGAGGCATAAACAAACTCTTCTCTGAGGCCCCTGAGCTGTCGTCAAGGAGTTGCCAGGACAACCCACCAGCATCACGGCACCTTCATCATGGACTGACTGGTCCCTTTAATTCACAATCATCGTCTCCCCAGAGCCCCGGCAGGTCCACAACGTCCTAATTAGACCCTGCTGCACAACACTTGCACGCAACTTACTGTGAAAACAGTGAGGACCCAGTCCTTGGGGAGCGCATTGGCAACCCGTAACTTCTCATTAACGTAGTCATTGAAGCGCTCCATGGACCACACCGTATCTTCCTTCAGCTCATTATAGAGAGGATTCTTCTTCTGCATGTACTGTCGGGGAGGGGAGAGTAAAGGAACAAGCAATTAACATGTGTCATCCAGGTGGGGACAAGGGACCCAAGTCCCAAGCTTATGTGAAGTTAGCATGCTCATAGGAAAAGAGCCAGTGCTGGAGAGGAGAGGAGTGGAGTGGAGCAGCATCTGGACACATCTGGGAACACAGCGATAAACTCATCACAGGCCAAAGGCTCAGCCCTTAGGAACAACGAAAAAAAGGAGAAACACGCAGCTGGCTGCTGGCCACTCGCCTCCCTTCTTGGAGCACCTTGGTGGAGCCCATCTGAAATCCAAGGGTCATTTGTGCTTTGTAGTGAACCCGCTCTTTAAATAGACTGAGGGTCCTGACAGAACTCACAGTATTATGATATTTATGATATTTAACAAAACCCCATGCTGTTTAAGGAGTGTTGATAACACAACAATACCCTGCTGTGCTGACATTTCCATTATACACTTTGCTGAAATGATTTTAAAAAGAAGCAATGGAGTTCAAGTTCAACGGAGAGTAGAGAGATAGATACGTAAGGCACTATGTGATAGATAGATAGATAGATAGATAGATAGATAGATAGATAGATAGATAGATAGATAGATAGATAGATAGATAGATAGATAGATAGATAGATAGATAGATAGATAGATAGATAGATAGATTTGAAAGGCACTATATGATAGATAGATAGATAGATAGATAGATAGATAGATAGATAGATAGATAGATAGATAGATAGATAGATAGATAGATAGATAGATAGATAGATAGACTTGAAAGGCACTTTATAATAGAATCTGATAGATAGATAGATAGATAGATAGATAGATAGATAGATAGATAGATAGATAGATAGATAGATAGATAGATAGATAGATAGATAGATAGACTTGAAAGGCACTTTATAATAGAATCTAATAGATAGATAGATAGATAGATAGATAGATAGATAGATAGATAGATAGATAGATAGATTTGAAAGGCACTATATGATAGATAGATAGATAGATAGATAGATAGATAGATAGATAGATAGATAGATAGATAGATAGATAGATAGATAGATAGATAGATAGATAGACTTGAAAGGCACTTTATAATAGAATCTAATAGATAGATAGATAGATAGATAGATAGATAGATAGATAGATAGATAGATAGATAGATAGATAGATAGATAGATAGATAGATAGATAGATAGATAGACTTGAAAGGCACTTTATAATAGAATCTAATAGATAGATAGATAGATAGATAGATAGATAGATAGATAGATAGATAGATAGATAGATAGATAGATAGATAGATAGATAGATAGATAGACTTGAAAGGCACTTTATAATAGAATCTAATAGATAGATAGATAGATAGATAGATAGATAGATAGATAGATAGATAGATAGATAGACTTGAAAGGCACTTTATAATAGAATCTAATAGATAGATAGATAGATAGATAGATAGATAGATAGATAGATAGATAGATAGATAGATAGATAGATAGATTTGAAAGGCACTATATGATAGATAGATAGATAGATAGATAGATAGATAGATAGATAGATAGATAGATAGATAGATAGATAGATAGATATGAAAGGCATTATATAATAGAATCATATTAGATAGATAATACAAATATAATGTTTTAAATACAAAATTTTAAATCAGACAGATGGGCAGCACAGTGGCACAGTGGGTAGCGCTGCTGCCTCGCAGTTAGGAGACCCAGGTTCGCTTCCCGGGTCCTCCCTGCATGGAGTTTGCATGTTCTCCCCGTGTCTGCTTGGGTTTCCTCCCACAGTCCAAAGACATGCAGGTTAGGTGCATTGGCGATTCTAAATTGTCCTTGGTGTGTGTGTGTGTGCCCTGCGGTGGGCTGGCGTCCTGCCAGAATTTGTTCTTGCCTTGCTCCCTGTGTTGGCTGGGAATGGCTCCAGCAGACCCCCGTGACTCTGTGTTAGGATATAGCAGGTTGGGTAATGACTGACTGACTGTTAAGACCTTGAATCAGACAGAGCAATTGTAGTCAAAGAGAAAAAGCAGTCTTAAACAAATGAGTTTTAAGTTTAGATTTGAAAAGTGAGAATGATTCAATATTTCTAAGTTCAGATGGTAGTGAGTCCCAGAGCTGGGGAGCAGAGCAACTGAATGTTCTGTTCCCCATGGTGGTAAGATGAGCGAAGGGGAGAGTCAAGTGGATGGAGGAAGAGGATCTAAGAGTGTGGAGGGATCAAATGGGGGAGGTCAGACAGATATGGAGGGGCAAGGTTGTGGATAGCCTTAAAAGTTAACAGAAGAATTTTGAATTGAATGTGGAACTAAACTGGAAGCCAGTGAAGCTGCTGCAGGACGGGAGTGATATGGTGAATAGAGGAGGTTCTAGTAATGATGTGGGCAGCTGAATTCTGGACCAGTTGAAGCTTATAAAGAGATTTGCAAGAAACACCAAAGAAAAGGGAGCTACAGTAATCCAGATGAGAAGTGACAAGGCAAGTGACAAGTGGGGAGTGAGTGAGGGAGGGGCGAATACGATTAATGTTTCGCAAGTGGAAATATGAAGTCCGGGAGATGTTATTGATGTGGGACTGAAAAGATAAGAGTACTGTCAAAGGATGACACCCAGACTCTTAACCTGTGGGGAAGAGGAGACAGAGGAACTATCAATTACAAATGAAAAATGATCAGTTTTGGATAATGTTGATTTTGTACCAATGAGGAGAACCTCCATTTTGTCACTATTTAATTTAAGAAAATTTGAAGAAAACCAGGATTTGATGTCTGCTGTGCAATCAATAAGCGTAAGTAATTGCTTCCATTAATTTACCCATAGTGCATGTGCTAAGCCTCCTGACATCTGGTTACTTGGATCAGCTCAGTCACCAGTTTCTATACGTGGACAGTGCAAAGAAATCAGAGCTTCTCCAAGGGGCTCCATGTATTTGATAGAAGATTCTCAAATCTACGTAATCCAGTTCAGGTCTGTGTGTGCCAGTCCCAGCTGCTTTAGGCCCAAAGGAGGAACCAGCCCTGGATGGGTAGCCCACCAGGCTAACATGAATAACTAGGAGCCCTACAATCCTGCCAGTTACTAGAGGCTGGGAGGTGAATCCATGAGCGTCAATCACTGCCCCACCATGTCAGCCATTCTTAGAATTTTACGTGACTAGATCAGGGATAGCCTGACCGCCAAGCCCCTTTCAGTGCCCATCCAGCTACACAACTGGCCATAATTTTCTCCTTGGATGTGTGATGAAGTCTTTTTCAGGTTCAGGGAGGACAAAATGAGGCAGAAGTAATCAATACAAGTTTAGGCCACCCTTCTTTCATTAAATGTTATCAAGACTGTAAAACTTTGTGGTTGTTGAGAAGTTGAATATAAAGAGGCTCAAGTGACATCTGGGATGTAAGCAGGCAGCTGGACGACTGGGGGGCTGCAGAGGTCGTGCAGGTGGGCTTTTGTGTGCATTTTTTTTTTGTTGTTGGTTTTCAAGAATATATTATGTGCTTCTAAAGCTCTTTGTAGGTGGGTACCATCAATACATGTAGAGCAGAGAAACGCCCTCCTCGCTGCCATGGCTTAAGGAGCAAAGAAAAGAAAAGGCGTTATCTGCGTTTACATGGAGTAACCCCTCAGACAGCCGTCTGCCAAATGGCACTGGCTTTGATGAGGGGCCCACCTAGAAGGTTGTCTTAGTGTCAGTTAGGTGTCACCCCAAATGGAAAGAGTGGGATGATGTAACCCTTTCACATGTGGTGGCCTTGAGGCCTGCTCCAATAAAGGACGGTGCCTTTCAGCATCTACCAGAGGGCATGGTGGTTGTGGTCAAAAAGACTTTATAAGCCTACCCATGAGTCCTTTCAGACCGGGTCAATGTGTCCATAGCCCACAGGACAAAACTGGCCTGTTGAAACCTTTCCTTTGGCCCATTAGGACACTTCTTAAAACAATCCATGTTGCTGATGCTATACTCATAAGTCCATTCTGGGTTGATATTCTTAATCTGCTTAGCCAAGTACTCCTAAAATGACTCGTCAGACATGTGTCCAGGGACGGAGTACTGCACAGGATTATCATTCAAGAAATGGTTTGTTGGAGAAACTTAATTCAATTACGTGTAAAAAGGATTTTGGAGTCATAGTGGACTCAACACTATCATCAGCTTGACAACGTAAGGCGTTAAGAAGGCTAACAGACTGACAGCTTATATAGCACCTTGATGTGTGGAGTACAAGTCCAAGGATGTTCTGCTCAAGCTTTATAACGCAATGGTGAGACCTCATCTGGAATACTGGGTGCAGTTTTGGTCTCCAGGCTACAAAAGGGACATAGCAGCACTAGAAGAAGGCCAGAGAAGAGCAACTAGGCTGATTCCAGGGCTACAGGGGATGAATTAGGAGGAGACATTGAAAAAGTTAAAGGAAGATTAACAGGAGACATGACTGAAGTGTTTAAAATGATGAAGGGAATTAGGTTAGGGGCCCAGAATAACTAGGCTGTGGTGGGCACTTTAGCCTGGACATTGGGATACACCCTACTCTTTATGAAGAAATCTTTTATGACCATAGGGAGTCAGGACCTTGGCTTTACGTCTCATCCAAAGGATGGCACCATCTTTACATCACAGCACTGGGGCATTGGGATCCACATTCAGACCACAAGGTAAGTGCCCCCTGCTGGCCTGACCAGCACCTCTTCAAGCTTTTCCTAGATGGTCTCCCATCCAAGTCCAGGCCAGGCCTGAACACACTTAGCTTCAGGTGGATGACTTCTTCTGAAGTGCCAGTGCTATGGCTGTCACAAACATAAAAGACAAAATACTTGAGTGTATAACTAATCACCCCCTTCAAGTCAGTATTAAGAATATGACAGCCATAATGCACTGGTGAGGCCTCATCTGGAGTACTGGGTACAGTTTTGGTCTCCAGGCTGCAAACAGAAAAAGTCCAAAGAGGAGTGATGAGGCTGATTGGTATGAGTTATGAAGAAATATTAAAAAATGTGAGCCTTTTTAGTTTGATCAAAAGAAATTTAAGAGGTGACATGACTGGTGTTTAAAATTATGAAGGGAATTAGTCCAGTGGATCGAGACGGTGACTTTAAAATGATTTCATCAAGAACACGGGGACACAGTTGGAAACTTGTTCAGGGTAAATTTCAAACAAACATTTGTAAGTTTTTCTTCACACAAATAACCACAGACACTTGGGATAAGTGACCTAGTAGTGTGGTAGACAGTAGGACTTTAGGGACCTTCAAAACCTGACTTGATGTTATTTTAGAAGAATTAAGTGGGTAGGACTGGCGAGCTTTGTTGGGCTGAAAGGCCTGTGCTCATCTTGATTGTTCTAAAGTTCTAAATACATTTTTTTTTCTGATAACCTCCAGTCCTGATGGCTCTAAAGCAGATTACTCATTTCTGAGAATGTTAAATTAGGTCACTGTGATCAAACTATCGAATGTGAATGGAATGTCAGTCCCATGTTCTTGGAATATTCATTAGACAACGTCAGACTTTCACAATCCACCCTTGTGGTTCACTATAACGCACATCCAATCAGTGCCAATTTAAGAAGGTGCCCTGCAAAATGAAGCCTTGGGTGCAGGTGGCTTTGAAGGGATTTGTAATTTTATGACAATACTAGCAGATCGTACTTGCGAAAATTTCTTCTCTCCCTCATCATGATTTCATTTCTTTTATTCTTGTGAAATTTCATAAGTATAAAAGAAATGAAATGATGAGGGAGAGAAGAATAGATAGATAGATAGATAGATAGATAGATAGATAGATAGATAGATAGATAGATAGATAGATAGATAGATAGATAGATAGATAGATACTTTATTAATCCCAAGGGGAAATTCACACGTTACAGTAAGAAAGGAGATTATTTGAATAAGTAGTGACTTGTGAGAGGACTCAGTATTAGAATAGTCACATGATTAGTATGGGATGTTACTATAGTCACTTACAACAGTATGAATATTTACAATACAGAGTGTAACATGAACAGGTTAACAGGACATATTGGATAAGAAGGGAAATGCAGGGCACACGTAAGTCAGTATGTGTGAATTGTGGCCGTCAGGTAATGTAGTATACTGACGTCTATAATGATTGCTGAAAAACGCGATTTGTTGCATAAACGATGTTGTCAGCGAAACAATTCCCTTGTGTGTAACCCGCAAGTACCTGTATGTTTAACCCGGGTTTCGATGTAACTCTGTAAAATGTAGTGTACAACAAGGCATGGCAAATAACTCCAACAATATTAATCGTTTGTCGTTGTGAGTTGGTGATAGTCACACAATATGCTAAACGAACAGGAAATTGCCTACGCCATAATATAAAAGGAATATCTTGTTTTGAGTTGTCACCGTTATGGAATCCCTGTAGTTTTTCTGTCGCAATGTTTATTGCTGTCTGGCAGTTTGCCGCTGCTCTTCAAAAAAGTTGTGTGTGTAATTCATTTTTCGTTCGCTGTCTAGGTTCAAGACTTGCTGCCGCTGATCTTCGGATAATGTCACTCTGTGGTTTCCCATATGTTGTCTTTGTTGTTCTAAGGCATCTTGCCTGTGTTGGTTGGTCTGGCGTCATGTACTGTAGATGTTTCTGCTTCTATGCATTGGTGTGAGTATGTAGGCTGGCGAGACCATTTCTGTTGGTCGCTGCTAGGCTGTATGCACCTTTTCATTTTATCGGGACACTTACGTTAAAGTGAAGGAATAAGTAGGTGTAAAATGGTCATGTCATTATGGAGTTTCGGTGAGTAACAAAGTATGCACCGAATGAACAGTCAAATACCACAGTCAATAATTGGCCACATTGAAGAATTAAAGATAAGCCTAAGACCAAAACTCTGCCAAGAACACGGATTCCTCGCTATTGTTGTGGAGGGATATAGTAATTGTGGCAACCGTTGTTTACATCGAGCATGGACGGACACAAGCAAATTAATATAAGGATGAGGAGGGAGTGTGAACAGCAGTTAGAACAGCCCACCCATCCCAGCTTGTCTAAATATCTGAGAATGTCTAGGCCTAGTGGTAAATTCATTGTTACTGTCTATTGGTCCTTCCCACAAAGGTACCACAGTGCTTTCCAGATCTGATCCTTACACTTCCATACCAAGCGCAGACGATGTCAAGTGATGAATTGCACCATAGCAGCCACAAAAGACCCACACCTTAAGAATGCAACACCCTATATAGCAGTAACTTACCTGATTGGTCAAGTGAGACGTGAGGTCATCAGACTCGACATCATACATGTCGCAAGTCAGGCGGACATAACCGTGACGAAAGAAGACCATGTAAGGAATGGTGCTGGCAATGAGGAAATAGGAGCGGATGTCAAACTTCCTTCCCTCCAGGAGAAGGGGATTCCGGATGTATCTGAGTTCAAAGAGAAAACACACACACACATCAGAATCCTGGCACTGCAGACATGAGAATTCACGTATTCAGAAGGCCGGACGGAAGGTTTATGAAAGAGTGATGAACCCAAACAGAAGTTATTTGCCAGAGCAAAAGTCAGAAACCAGAAGTCAAAAGGCACCCACAACTAAAAACGACAAAGTTAATTGGAATTCAGACAGTGATAAAGAGTTGCAAAAGTCTTAACCAACGTAATGTCTGGAAACAAGTGTCATAATTATAATGAAAATATTAATAGGGACGATTTGGATGAGGAAAGAAAAGCGTTTGTTCATTTTAGCTTTTGGGGGAAAAGGCAAATTCACAGTCAAAATGTCAGACAAAGACTTAGTAATCAAAAGATCACAATAACCGGCAGACTCAACCAATGAGAAAAACAGAGAAGTCAGAACAGAGTCGCGAGCGGTGCAGAAAGTTGTTTGTGTTATGTCTTGAGATACGGGGATAACAAGGACAGAAATTGTTGACTGAAGCCAAAGTCGAAACCGAGGATCTGTCCTCTCGATCACCATCACCAAAACGCCACTGTAAGGAGCCTCGTAAGGAACGAAAAGCAAAGAGTCAGGAATTGGAAAGAGTAAAACACTTGGAGTACACAAGCAAAAGGTTGGATTTTAGAGAGGCCATCACACAGCCCTGTCTGGACAATTTAAAGTCATCGATCATCTTGATGTCACGTCTTTGGGGAGCGGGAGGACACCTGTCATTGTATACACGGTCATGTAGTATTGTGGGTTTATCTAGGCTTCAGATCACCTGGCATCAGTTCACGGTATTAATTCATAAGTAACTTAAGTATTTAGTGCACCGACTGCAGAAGGTAGCAGCAGTGATGAGTGGAACTGGAATCAAAAGATGCTTGCATCATCATGGACTGCTAAAGACTGAGCAGTGGGGGGAGTTTGTTTTAAAAGACATGGTGGTATTTAATAACACTTAATACACCACAACATTCAAACCACTACTAGATGATGTGAATAACATTTGGTACCAGTCAAAGGGTGGGATGTACTAGGCAGCAAGTGAACAGTCAGTTAGTTCTTCAAGGTGGTGTGTTGAAATCATTAAAACCAGTCAAACATACTGTAAGGATCTGAGTGACTCTGACAACGGCCAGATTGTGATGGGTGGACGAGAGTATCAGAGCATCTCCCAAAACGGCAGGTCTTGTGGTGTGTTACCGGTATGTAGTTTGTAGTGCCTACCAGCAACAGGGTCACCAACAGGGCACCCAAGGCTCACTCAAGTTTGTGGGAATGAAGGCTGATTCAATATTGCTCAAATCTCTGGCCCATCACTAGAGTTGAATGGAATAATTCGCTAAACATTTATTCACAGCAAATCAGCGGTGTTCACCGGTGACCTCATTTGCTGAAAATTTTCATGTCAATTCACTGAGCAGTCGGCTTTGATGAACTGCTTTTTTTTTATCCCAGCACCCCATGATGTTTTGTTAGACTAGCATTATATCACAGAACTGTAGCAGCTAATGCTGGATAGATTGGCCCACCTGAATATATAATGTTGATCCTAGTATTAGGTGGTAAGTCGGATCAGCTGCTAGACTGGATGAAATTCTTCTTCCAGTATGGATTTATCAAGAATTGTTTTAGTGGTATGCTAAAAATTAGCAAAAAAAAAAACGAGAGTAAATGTGTCAGTGTATTTGTGTCTTAAACTTAATTTCTTTTTGTATGGACTTGTATGGAACATGTGTGTAAATATGTGGGCCTACCTATTTAATAGTATTATCCAGAGTGCTGTGCAGTTGATGCAGATGAGATGGAGTGAAGAATCCATGTGCTTTAGTTTTGTGCTTATTTAGTAGCAGTGACGGTGAGCGAGCAAAAATGTCAGAATGGGCTATGAAATCTGTGGTGGGCAAGCCTTAGAGAATTCATGCATCCTGCTCCTGTAGCCACTGCCTGTGAGAACGTTTACTGTTCTGATATTTAATTCTATTAATTTGATCTCAGAGAGGCATGGTGGTACACTGGGTAGCACAGCTGCCTCATAGCTCAGGTCACTATTTGGCCACAATAATCGGTCCAGCATAGTTGGCAGATATTTCCCAGGCCATCAGGAATACTAAAAAGAACATGAGACCATTATAATCCACTCAAAACTACTTCACTTTCTCCTTCTCTATTGACTTCAGCACTCTTCGAGCTTGGCGAAGTTCACAAATATTCCAGCGATTTCCCTGAACTTGGAGTAAAGTAAATTCAATGGGGTACACGCATTAAGACTCATCGCTATTAGACTAAAAGTAGCAGTAGAAGAGTGGAAGTGTCGAGTGCTGCTGTCTCACACCTCCAGTGGACGAGGCGTTCAATTTCGTGCCCAGTCTCTTTCTGACCTGACTCTGCCTGACTTATATATGTCTGCATGGTATTTAATCTTATATACCAGAGACATGACTATGATATTAAGAACAACATTGTGATAGTGACCATGCGGGAAAAGTTTTGATAGCAAAACAGAAAAACCATAGGCATCAGAAAAACTATGCCCATTGTGCCCCTACATTAAGACGGCTCTGGTGCACAGCAGTGGTGGTGAGTATTTATTCATCCTGGCCAACATTAATGTAAAACATGACTCAAAAGTTGGGATTCCCTCTTCATGGACAGATCTTTCCTGCTTGTCATGCTACTTGTTCCCTAGAGCCACACAGGGAAAACGTAAAAGGGACAGCTTTTTTTCAAGCCACATACCCTCCCAAACATCTACCCCCAACCACTTACCTTTGGACAATTCTCGCCTGAGGAAACCTGAAGGGTTGCTTTTTGTAGACAGGATCATTTTCAATGTTCTGGAGCTTTTCCCGAAAGGCATCCACGTCACCAGATGTCTTCAGAAGGAAGATACCACGACCCTGATTTAGTCCAGTGGGCTTACAGATCCAGACCTGACCATCTAAGGAGAGAGGAGTGGGGAGAAAGAAACACGGTTATTATAGTTAGACTAAAATCAAAACTGAAACTATTATTAAAAAACATTTTCGTAAAACTGAAATAAACTGAATGTGAAAGATTCAGCTAGTGGTGAGTCAGTATGGTGGCCTAAGCTACTGTACATCATGAAGACAAAGCAACACTCCAAGCCACACCATGAATAGGGGACTGAAAACCACAAGTCAGGGATGAAGATGAGAAAATATCCAAGTCACTAAACATCCAGTTAAATCAACCATTAAGAAATGGAAGGACTGTGGTAGAGCTGGAAACCTGCCTAAAGCAGGCTCCCCACAAAAACTGAGTGACTGTGCAAGAAGGCGACAAGCATGAGAGGCCACCATCGCAACTCGTTGCATAACAAGAAAATGTGAAAACATCTAAGTGGGTTGTAGAGGAGTGTAAAATGAGGGCTATCTAGCATATAAGACGATGCATACTTTGATTGTCTTTATTTGTTCTTCTGCAGGGGTTTCATTTCTCTTTGTATTGAGTGATAATTAAATGATACAATATCACTCTATTATAATAAAAAAAATCCTTCCATGAGACGTAATTTTTGAAGAGACTTTTTGGAAGGACGTCCCACGAGACGGATACTTTTACCATGAGATTCTTTCAAGTCACGCCATGCTTACAACTATTTTCAAACAAGACCACAGTCATCAGGTGCATTCCGGCACTTAACCTGGACAGACACCAATCCATTAAAGGGCTTACTTACGAACACACACACACTTACGAAGATCCAGTTTAGAATCAACCATTCATCTAAATATGGGAGCGAGAAACGATGGCGTCAAACAAATTAATGCAAAAATTGTCGATCGGTTACACAGCAAATTGGTTAAATGCGTATCAATAGACTATGCTGAAGCAGTTGGTGGTGATCGTGCGGAAGATGAAAACATCAACTTGCAATATCCTGTAGAATATCTACAAGTGTTAACACCGTCTGGTCTTCCACTGGCTGAATTACTGTTGAAAGAAGGATGTATCGTAATGTTTTTGCATCATTTATGTATGAATGATGGGCTATGCAATAGGACAAGATTAGTTGTATTCAAAAGTGGTTGAACAATTCTGACATGTAAAATTTTAACAGGCGACAAGAAAGGTAATGTAGTACATCTTCAGGGGATAACATTAGACACCAAAGGAGATCTTGATATGCCATTCGTATTAAAACGTTTAGTTTCCCGTTAGAACAGCTTTTGCTATGACAACAAATCACAGGGAAAAACATTCGAAAAAGTCGGTTTATTTATTAGAGAGAAAGAAACGATATTCACTCACAGGCAGTTATACGCTGCATTGTCACGATGTAACTCCAAGCACGGAATCAAAATTCAATGTGATCTTGAAGAAAAGTTAATTCCAAATATTGTTTTTACTGAAGTTTTAAAGTAAAAGTGAAAATAATGCATATGTAACAACGCCCATGAAAGTAACAATCTCTTTAAATTGTATATTTGGTTAACCAAACCCGGGGGTTAGCAAGCAAAGTGAGCAGGGGGCAGAGCCCCCAGTCTATTAAAATATCTCGTTCAAATGACAGTAAGCCTTTGAATTGAAGACACACCTCTTGCTTTAACTTACTGGCCCAACTAAGAGAATTCACTATTTGTAAATGAGCTTGCAACCGGAGGTTTAATGTGCCCAGGGTGTATGGGCACAGAGCGGGCAGAGTCACGTCACATGCAATTAATGAGGCTGAATATGGCACTTCACTATGGTCAGGACAAACTGGTGACTCATGTTCACAGGATAATAATCCACTTACTGGTGGTGTGCCATCATGGCCGAAACCGCCAATGCCGAGCTTACTCACCTGACACAGTTGATTCAGAAAGCATTCAGACCCCTTTAAACTTTCTGCACATTTTGTTGTCTTGTAGGTTTAATTTTAAATGGGTAAATTTTCCATTTTTTGATCATCAATCTACACTCAATAATCCATAATGACAAAATGAAAACACGTTTTCATAAAGGCTTGCAAGGGACTGTACTTTCTCCGGTCCTATTCAGCCTATATACATCGGACTTCCAATACAACTCGGAGTCCTGCCACGTGCAAAAGTTCGCTGATGACACTGCTATCGTGGGCTGCATCAGGAGTGGGCAGGAGGAGGAGAATTGGGACCTAATCAATGACTTTGTTGAATGGTGCGACTCAAACCACCTACACCTGAACACCAGCAAAACCAAGGAGCTGGTGGTGGATTTTAGGAGGCCCAGACCCCTCATGGACCCCGTGATCATCAGAGGTGACTGTGTGCAGATGGTGCAGACCTATAAATACCTGGGAGTGCAGCTGGACGATAAATTAGACTGGACTGCCAATACTGATGCTCTGTGTAAGAAAGGACAGAGCCGGTTATACTTCCTTAGAAGGCTGGCGTCCTTCAACATCTGCAATAAAACGGTTGTGGCGAGCGCCCTCTTCTACGCGGTGGTGTGCTGGGGAGGCAGCATTAAGAAGAAAGACGCCTCACGCCTGGACAAACTGGTGAGGAAGGCAGGCTCTGTTGTTGGCATGGAGCTGGACAGTTTGACATCTGTGGCAGAGCGACAGGCGCTCCGCAGGCTCCTATCAATTATTGATAATCCACTGCATCCACTAAACAGTGTCATCTCCAGACAGAAGAGCAGCTTCAGCGACAGACTGCTGTCACTGTCCTGCTCCACTGACAGACTGAGAAGATCGTTCCTCCCCCAAACTATGCGACTCTTCAATTCCACCCGGGGGGGTAAACGTTAACATTATATAAAGTTATTGTCTGTTTTTACCTGCATTATTAACAATCTTTAATTTTTTGTATCAGTAAGGTGCTGCTGGAGTATGTGAATTTCCCCTTATTATTAATAAAGTATCTATCTATCTATCTATCTATCTATCTATCTATCTATCTATCTATCTATCTATCTATCTATCTATCTATCTATCTATCTATCTATCTATCTATCTATCTATCTATCTATCTATCTATCTATCTATCTATCTATCTATCTATGTATTAAAAACCAGAAGCTGAAATCACTTATTTCTATAAGTACTCAGACACTTTGCTGTGGCACTCCAGGTTCTCGTCAGGTTGACCCTGTTTGCTTTAACTCTACTTGAGATGTTTCCAGAACTTGATTGGAGTCCATCTGTGGCACACTGAATTAACAGGGCATCATATAGAAAGGTGCACACTTGTGTATTAAAAGTCCCACAAGTCACACTGCATGTCAGAATACCACCCAAGCCATGAACTCTCCGTAGACCTCCACAATCAAACTGTGGTGAGGCATAGATCAGGGCAAGGGGATCAAACCATTTGTAAAGCTTTGAGTGTTCCCAGCAGCATAGCGGCCTCAAGCATTGTGAAATGGAAGACGTTTGGAACCACCAGAATGCCTCTTAAAATTGGCCACTCAGCCAGAGTGAGTAACCAGACAAGAAAGTTAATGGTTACTCTAACAGAGCTTCAGAAGTCATCAACTGAAATGGGAGAACCTGTGGAAGGACGACCATCTCAACAGCATTCCCATCAATCAGGCATTTATGATAGGGTGGCTAATTGGAAGCCATTGTTAAGCAGAAGGCATATGACAGTCCACTTGGACTCTAAGAGCATGGGGGTCGAGATTCTGTGGTTTGAGAAAACAAAAACTGAACCCTTTGAGCTGAACTCTAAGCACTATGTTTTGTGTTCATCACCACCCTAACACCAAACCCTACAGTGAAGCATGTTGGCAGCAGCATCATCTATGGGGGTGCTTCTCAGTACCAGGGGCACGGGGACTGGTCAGAAGTGAGGGAAGAGTAAACACAGCCAAACACAGAGAGATCTTGGCAGAAAATCTTCTCCGGTGTGCATGCTAACCTTAGGTTGGAGTTACAAGTCAACGTTCTACACAGACAGTGCTAGAGTGGCTTTAGGACACATGTCTGACTGGTCAAGCCACACTTAAAACTCCACAGAACATCTGTGAAGATGGAAGTTCACAGATGCGTCCCATCCAGTCTAAAGGAGCTTGAGATGATCTGCCAGGAGGAATGAGATACTCTTTCCAATCCAGGTATGCAGAACTTATAGAGACTTACACAAGAAGACTCAAAGCTGTGGCTGCTGCCAAAGGGGCTTCTTACAAAGTACTGAATTAAGGGTCTGAATACTTACATCGATGGGAGATGTCAGGTTTGGATTTTTAAAAATTTGCAAACCCTTCTGAAAACACATTTTTAATTTGTTATTACGAGATATTGAGTGTAGACTGACAGACAAAAAATGGCCAACATATGCATTGAAATGAAATCTACAACACTATAATAAAGTGGAGTGCTCTGGATACTTTCTGAATGTGTAATAGCAGACATGGCAGCATCTTCACCAGCTAGGTGGCACATGTCTGGCTTTCTCTGTTAGTGAAGTTAAAGGAATGTACTTCTCTGACAGAGTTTTCAACAATGCTGAATGTGTGATTTCTCCACAATAAGATAAGTAGGCAGGAATATGAGACTAATGAAGGTGTTGCCAAAAAAGGGTGCAAATTTAAATAGGTTTTCACACACTCATCTGCAGATACTGGCCACGAGCAGCGGACATTAGGAAGTCAAGGCAGCACATTACGGTGCACAGCGGTGGGTAGTGCAGTCCTAATTCACCACTAACCAGCTTTATATTGTGCAGGCCTACTGATCCACCAGCTCCATGTTCTTCTGTCTCAGCCCGAGGAGCAGCTCACCTGCACCTCTGTCTCATAGACGTCACTTTGGGGTCACTTAAGAAGGAGCTATAGGCCAAAAGTGAGCACTCGTGTGGGTCAACGTGGTTAAGCTTACCTCGATACCTGGCAAAGAACATCTCTTTTTCTTCTCTGAGGTCCATGCGAAACGTGTCAGGAAAAAAGTTATCCATTTTTAAAATCCTGAAAGGAAACCAAAGGAGGAGTCCTTCGTTAAAACAATGAAAAGATCAAGGTGCATATTGAGGGGAGACACAGAAGGTCGGAAGAAAATAGCTGTGGATATATCCAGCCAGTGAGATTCTTAGGACCCCAAAACTAAAAGCCTGACTTGAATACAAAAGCATTTTGGGGGATTTCAATTGGGAAGTTTCAGAAATCAGCTTGGACCCAATAACTAAAGTTAAGTCCAGGATAAGATGAGTTTGCTAAATAAGAGGATCCAAACAGAGCCCCCCAGCCATTGATTGAATTTGAGCCCTGCAAGACAAGCAAGCATTTTATTGTTTATCGTTGGGCTACATAATTAAACGCCCGGTTTGGGGAACCTCACTTTGTTCATTTGTTACCAGTCCTTAGGCCTCAAAACTGAAGCTATGCCCCACTCTCAAGTCTCAGCTCATTAAGACAGGCCCTTCCTGGGGTACACAGCATAACAAAGACTTCTGGGGGGTAAAAACCTATAACACCTTCTGAAGAAAAGGCAGATGTTAAATTATTAGAGTCTGGATTTAACTAGACAGCAGGAGATGCTAAGGTCACGACCGTGATTGAGTCCAGTCTGTCATTGAGGCCCAATCGGTAAACAGACACACAGTGAAAACATCGTTCTGAAACCAAGAAGACTGAATAGCTAATTCAAGCACTCATAAAGTTTGGAGTTTCTATCAACACTCTTAGATAACCGGAAAGTGAATAACCCTGACCTTTAAACCACTGTTTCTTAAACATGGGTTGATGCCATTGTGTCGCGTAGGGTCGCTTACTCTCCACTACTTGGGTGGGAGACCATCTAGGAAAAGCTTGGGCTGCTGTTGGAAGAGTTGCTGGTGAGACCAGAATGGCGCGCTCACCCTGTGGTCTGAATGTGGATCCCAATGCCCAAGTGCAGTGATAGGGACGCTGTGCTGAAAATATGGCGCTGTCCCTCAGATGAGACGTAAAACCAAAGTCCTGACTCTCTGTGGTCATAAAAGATCCCTGGACATCCTGTTGCAGAACAACAGCATGAAGGAAGTGTGGGATGGGATGAAGATCATCACTGGCTGCAGCTCGAAGCGGGGTACCACCATTGAGAGAGACGTGAAGAGAGCAAACCAAATGAACATCTTCTTTAACAGGTTTGACCACCCTAACCCACTCTCACCTCGGAGTACTGCACTCTCTACACATCCTTCTGCTGATACCAACATAGGAGAGACATCCACACCCACAATTACAGCAGCGCAAGTGAGCAGAGAGCTGAGGAAACTTTGTGCCAGCAAAGCAGCAGGTCCAGATGGAGTATCGCCACGACTGCTGAAGGTCTGTGCATCAGAGCTAGGGGGTCCTCTACAGCACATCTTCAACTTGAGCCTGGAACAGGGGAAAGTCCCGAGGCTTTGGAAAACATCTTGCATCACCCCAGTCCCAAAGGTATCACGTCCTGGTGAGCTGAATGACTTCCGGCCTGTCGCTCTAACATCACATGTGATGAAGACCATGGAGCGGCTGCTGCTTCACCACCTGAGGCCACAGGTCCAACATGCCCTCGACCCTCTGCAGTTCGCATACCAGGAGAAGGTGGGAGCGGAAGATGCCATCATCTATATGCTACATCGATCCCTCTCCCACTTGGACAAAGGCAGTGGCGCTGTAAGAATTATGTTTCTAGACTTCTCTAGCGCCTTCAACACCATCCAACCTCTGCTTCTTAGGGACAAGCTGACAGAGATGGGAGTAGATTCATACCTGGTGGCATGGATCGTGGACTATCTTACAAACAGACCTCAGTATGTGCGTCTCGGGAATTGCAGATCTGACATTGTGGTCAGCAACACAGGAGCGCCGCAGGGGACTGTACTTTCTCCGGTCCTATTCAGCCTATATACATCAGACTTCCAATATAACTCGGAGTCCTGCCACGTGCAAAAGTTTGCTGACGACACTGCTATCGTGGGCTGCATCAGGAGTGGGCAGGAGGAGGAGTATAGAAACCTCATCAAGGACTTTGTTAAATGGTGCGACTTAAACCACCTACAACTGAACACCGTCAAAACCAAGGAACTGGTGGTGGATTTTAGGAGACCCAGGCCTCTCATGGACCCCATGATCATCAGAGGTGACTGTGTGCAGAGGGTGCAGACCTATAAATACCTGGGAGTGCAGATGGACGATAAATTGGACTGGACTACCAATACTGATTCTCTGTGCAAGAAAGGACAGAGCTGCCTGTACTTCCTTAGAAGACTGGCATCCTTCAACATCTGCAGTAAGATGCTGCAGATGTTCTATCAGATGGTTGTGGCGAGTGCCCTCTTCTACGCAGTGGTGTGCTGGGGAGGCAGCATTAAGAAGAAGGATGCCTCACGCCTGGACAAACTGGTGAGGAAGGCAGGCTCTATTGTTGGCATAGAGCTGGATGGTTTGACATCCGTAGCAGAGCAACGGGCACTCAGCAGGCTCCTATCAATTATGGAGAATCCACTACATCCATTAAACAGTGTCACCTCCAGACAGAGGAGCAGTTTCAGCGACAGACTGCTGTCACTGTCCTGCTCCACTGACAGACTGAGAAGATTGTTCCTCCCCCAAACTATGCGACTCTTCAATTCCACCAGAGGGGGTAAACGTTGAACATTATCCAAGTTATTGTCTGTTTTTTACCTGCATTTTTTATTACTCTTTAATTTAATATTTTTTTGCTGCTGGAGTATGTGAATTTCCCCCTGGGATTAATAAAGTATCTATCTATCTATCTATCTATCTATCTATCTATCTATCTATCTATCTATCTATCTATCTATCTATCTATCTATCTATCTATCTATCTATCTATCTATCTATCTATCTATCTATCCATTATATAGTGCCTTTCCTATCTATCTATCTATCTATCTATCTATCTATCTATCTATCTATCTATCTATCTATCTAAAGAGTAGGGTGTATCCCGGTTAAATTTCACATCATGGCCTAGTCATTCTGGCCCCCTAATTAGCCCCTGTCTCTAATTGGCTATCTCACCACTTCACCACCTAACTGGTGCAAAAAATGGTTGCCATCACATCATCCAGGTGGATGCTGCACATTAGTGGCGGTTGAAGTGGCTCCCCACTCACTGAAGCACCATAAGCAGTGAGAAAAGTGCTATATAAGTGTAAAGAATGATTATTTATTATTATTACTGTTGTATTTAATGGAAATGGGTCATGTACAATTTGCGAAGTGTTTCATGATGGGTTGCCACAGATTTTTTAAGCAATCGACATTACTCTATGATTGACAGCAGCAATTCTCCAAGGGGGAACCCCCCTCTCATCTGAGAGTGACATCACGGGTTGCAAGCTCTGATTGTCCTGCATACCAATGTAACTAGCAACAAGACATAAACTAGGCCCAAAAGCGTGGCACCCTTGGAAAAAAAATGCTGTCCCAATAACATGTTAAATATTTTAACAGTTTCAACAATTGTTGTTAGCACAGACGGACAGACAGATAGATAGATATGAAAGGAAATAGATAGATAGATAGATAGATAGATAGATAGATAGATAGATAGATAGATAGATAGATAGATAGATAGATAGATAGATAGATAGATAGATAGATAGATAGATACTATATAATAGCTTGAGCACTCACACAGGGTGTTTCCTATCCTAAGTATGAAGGCTTCCTTGCGATTTTCTCTTTGGGTATCCCGCTGTGTAATCTCAGAACTTCCAATGGGGTTGTTGAATTTTAACTAGGGTTCTCCCGCCAGGCAGGGGTTCAAATGCCAGTTCAGCCTGTTTCTTGTTCAATTGCTGTCACTGCTGTTGGTCATTTAGTTTCCATGTACCTAACTCTCCACTTTTATGTTCCTTGTGTTTTCTGGGTGGATCCCCAACAGGTGGGGCTGCCTGCCCATTGCCATAAGTCCTATAAAGGCTGAAGACAAGCCACAGTCCCTTGCGGTTCATTGTGAATTTATTGTTGTTGTTGGTGTTTCTTATGGTTATTGTGTTTATTGTGATTTACTGGATTTTTGTAACCTTTTGCTCTTTCTTTTGACCATTCTTTAGATTTCATGCACTGAGATTTTGTTTGCTTTTGGCACTGTCTATTTTGAAAGCATTTTGCTTTGTACTCGTTGGAACTTATTTTTATGCTACAGAGTGTTTTTGTATAAATAAACCATTTTATTTGTAAAGATGTTTCATTGAGCTTTCTGGTGAATAGCAGAGGTAGGACGGTGCCCCCCCCTCTAGTGGGAAGGTTGAGCTGTTTTGAAACTTGTTGGGCTTTGTGCTTTCTCCAGTTTATAACAGGGGCTCATTTAAATACACTGGTGTGGGAAGTGGGATGGACAGGACAGGGTTAAAGGTGTTTATCTTTAGTTCAGGTTTCTAGACATTTTCCCAAAGGGTGAAGAACAGGCTTATGAGACTAAAACTACAGAAAGGAAACAACCTCATTAACATGAGAAAGCCCACTGTGACATGATCAAGGAAGGTGGGAAAAAATGGTGTCCTGATAACATAGCGATAACATGTTAAATATTTTAACAGTTTTAACAATTGTTTTTAGCACAAGATAGATAGATAGATAGATAGATAGATAGATAGATAGATAGATAGATAGATAGATAGATAGATAGATAGATAGATAGATAGATAGATAGATAGATAGATAGATAGATAGATAGATAGATAGATAGATAGATAGTACTTTTTAAACCTTAAATGTGGATTCTTCATATCCCCAACAACACTTAACAAGACACAATGAACATGAAACACTAAATGAATTCTTTAAAAAATGAATGAAAAATCCTAAAGAATCGTAACGTGGCTCACCTGCCTGTAGTGCTCTGCATCTTCCCCTTGACCCGCTCATACTCCCGCAGGCTGCTCAAGAGGCCGATCTTGGTGGTCAGGAGCTTGTTGTTGGGGATTTGGTAGACGAGCTGCTCTCCTGCAGTGACATGGAAATAAAGCTATGAGAGGAAGTGTGTGAGAGCAGGTGGCCATGGAAGCAGGTACGTTACTGGGCTTGCAGGGCCGATCATTCTGGAGTCAGGCACACACAACATCTCGGGATTGGGACCTCCTTTACAAAAGCTCTCAGAGCAGCCCCTGCTAGATGATAGGACTTATATACCCTCAACAAAACTCAGAGCCGTCAACAAAATTAAACGTGGCCTGTCCAACTCACCTTCACGGAAGCTGTTGTACGTCGTCTGGGATTTAGTTTCACACCATTTGAGTTTATAATCATCTCGATTTTTGTCATGGATACGCTGCCATCCTTTCCTCACACAATAGTTGCTCACCCTGAAATGGTAGACGACAGAGACAAAGCGGAGTCTTTGAGTACACAAGCACATCACTGAATCTGACAAGCTAGACAACAAGAAGAGAATCAAGGTAAAGAAGGGTCCGGACCCCTCCACGATTCATCCATGATATATCCTATATGTTATCTTATATATAAACGTCTACGCGTAGAAGTGTGTCTGTCTGTCTGTCTGTCCGGCCCAGAAGTGAGAGGTGGAGTTGGGTTAAGAGCTCCGCCTTCCGAGGAAACAGACCCTCGCTTAGCCACTAATAACACAAGCGAGGCCAACATGTCAGCAAAACAAAACCTCAGAAGAAAGACAAAGTCGCTTAGCCACTAACATCTGCAAAACAGTATCCCTTTTACTTTTCCTCCTGTCACTAATGCACAAGAGATTTGAGCACATCTAGAGAGAGACGCCCAGAGTAGTTCCTTTCAATTATCTGACATCTCTACATTTCAGGTTTTTTTCTGACGATTTCAATAGTTTCTTACACAGCTAGTATTGTATGTAATGTGTCCCTGCAAAGGCTGCTGATGCTCCGATTGTTAAAGGAATCTTCCACCCAAATTTAATCTCACGTTTCATGCAGAATGGAGAACATAAAGAGTTTATGACACAATAGGAGTCGATGGTGACCAACGCTGTACAACAGCAAACAATGTGAAAAACGTGGAAAAAAAACAATCTCGAGTCACTCATGTCACATAATCCATGTGTCAGACGGGCTGCCTGCCCATTGCCATAAGTCCTATAAAGGCTGAAGACAAGCCACAGTCCCTTGCGGTTCATTGTGAATTTATTGTTGTTGTTGGTGTTTCTTATGGTTATTGTGTTCATTGTGATTTACTGGATTTTTGTGACCTTTTGCTCTTTCTTTTGACCATTCTTTAGATTTCATGCACTGAGATTTTGTTTGCTTTTGGCATTGTCTATTTTGAAAGCATTTTGCTTTGTACTCGTTGGAACTTATTTTTATGCTACAGAGTGTTTTTGTATAAATAAACCTTTTTATTTGTAAAGATGTTTCATTGAGCTTTCTGGTGAATAGCAGAGGTAGGATGGGGGACGTGAAAAACGGGGGAAAAAAACAATCTTGAGTCACTCATGTCACATAATCCATGTGTCGGTTATCCAGGCGAACGCTCAAAACATCGTGGGTTTTTTTTTTTGCTAAATTATTGTTAAAGAATTACCTGTGAAATAAACAGTGCAAATCCTAAACAGGGAACTAAGGCCTCATGAGATTGACTTTTTGACCTGAAGACCCTCCTCATTCTCTCCTCAAGTAGCGACTGGTACCCCAACTTTTCTTTCTTATTCATCTCATGTTTATTTGATAAGGGGATGACCTTAGGCTGTGCTTCATTGCAAAATATACTATAGTCAGTGCCCCCCACCCCGGGCAGCGCCAGCTGGCCTGTGTTGTTGGTCTGGTATGCAAATTGAGAATACTCTGTAGTAGTGCCCATTTGTATTTGTTGTTTATATTTACTCTCTGTTTAATATATTATTCATTCATTTATTTGATTTATTGGACTTCATGTCTCTGTCTTTGAGTGAGTGTGGGTCGGGCCAAGGCTGGGTGCGTTCCTGGAATCCCCACCATAAAAATAAATAAATCAGCGTCTCTTCGGCGGTGTGAATCTGACGACACCGGACCGCTACATGTTCTCCTTGCCTGTGCACGTTTAGTGATCACACTGTTCTCGAATGCTACTGAACGGTGCTTGGGCCTACCGTACCACGCCCTGGATCACAGAGTGATCACACTAGCCAAACGAACTAGACTTTGCGGAGTTACATGTGGAGAAATGTGCTCAGGCACGGAATGAATTGCCAGCGTGAGTACACCCTTCGAAACCTGACCTTGGACCTTAATTCTCTGATCACACAACACTCCTGATCCCTTCTTCCAATTGTTCCTCCCACACTGCACTCTATCTGTTATTTCTGCATCTAACTCCCCATCTTGGAGTACCACTGATCCTAGATGTTTAAGCACATTACTCTTTCCCTGCAGTCTAACTTCTGAATCCTGGTCGCCATTAAACCCCATACAGTATATCCTGTCTTCGTAGTCCTCCATCTTTCCAAAGCCATTGTCACTGCAGCGCCATTCTGCCTTAAGGACTTCTCTATTTCTCTTCTATTAGTCAAATCACCTTCAAACTATCTGGTTCATTTCAGACCACGGGGCGGACTTAGGGGGCCCTAAGTGGACACAGCTATGGGGGGTCTCCCTCGACACCTACTCCTGCCCATGAAAGCTGGTGTATAAATCATACTGGCAGATAAAAGGTTTCAAGGAACACTTGTTATAATCAATAGGAGAGCAGCTCAATGGCAAAACACTGAGCTTTGGTGAAAATACAAAGAGAAAACCAACTAAATTACAAAACAACATTAAGAGAGTGTGTGTGTCTGTGTGAGACAGAAGAGCTGGCCTAGCTTGTGTTGAACCTCTTTGTGCCAGTTACCCATATTAGTAGTGACGTGCCCTGTTGACTTTTCGTGCTTCTTTAACCGAGCTGATAAATTTCTCCAGTCGCCACTGAACGGATTTCTACTCCCACTTCTGAACAAAATCACAAGCACGCTGTCGTTATTCTCACTGTGCACCATCCAGGATCTACTGATCCTTTCCCCGTTTTTCACTTGTACGTATCAATTAGTGTTAGTAAATCGGTGGCCATTGTTATTTACTGGATAAATGTTATTTGTCACCTGAACCGGCCCACCCTCCGCACCAGTGATCAGTGGTCTTTATCTGACAGCTGCTGTTTTGCCCCGAGACCGGGGTCTCCATTCATAACGGCAGTGTCATCGAGTAGGATTCACCTGACCGGTAATTTGAGTGCAAGCATTTTCATGTTCCTCTGCACCTGAGACTGTTAGGCCTGCACGTGCAGCACCTGTGCTACCACATTGTGGGGGGGACGCAGGGGGAGCCTGAAAGAAACAGCTACGTTTTGGGAGTTTCTTCACAAATTGCTTCATTTGTCTGATAGCTACGTTTCATTTTGCTATTGCCTGCCTATGTTGTTAGCCTTTAGGCTTCAATCCTTGGTCTCTGTGGTTGCTCCTCGAGTTCTCGCGTATCCCTTGTGAGTGTTCTAGCTGGCTGCCTGCTATGCAGGGTCCAGGGATGATGCAACAGACCACTTTTCCCTCAAAGGAGGAGGCAGGTGCCTTCACACAAGCTTTCGTTTCATTTTTTTATTAATCCAGTGTTACAAACAGGATCAGTGATTCCTTACATGGCCAGTTTGGACAGTCATACAGTTTGGTTGCTGGCAAGGGGGGGCCGTGAGAGTTATGGATAGAGGGAGACTGCCTCACAGGGCTATAGATTTCTCCAGTACTCTGGGTGGCAGGATGCCACTGGTGCAACATGGGAGCTGTAGTCCTGATGGGCAGCCCTGCTGGGGTACTTGAGCACCACCAGGAGACGGGTCCAGCTGCAGTTCAGTAGCTCAGCTGGGCAGCCAATTGGATTGCAGGTTTTTGTCACTTTTGTCACTTGGTTTACTTGACTTGACTCAAATCAGAAAACTCTCCCCACCCTAATCTTAACCATAGCGTAACCAGGTGTTATCATTGAAGTATAATATAACGTGACTACATCCTCAATGGAGTGGAGCTCTGGAGGTCCTCAGCTAGACTATATTGGCCACCAAGGGGTGACACTTAGGAATAACATCACCCACTTAAGAAGGTTCTGCCTGACCCGGAAGTGCTTCCTAGTTGTAATGTTGTCACACTGGAAGCATTCCCAGGTTCACCATAAAAGGAGTCACGTCACCTCACCCATGCGAGTCGGAGTCAGGAGAGGAGCTGAACAACACTCGTCCGGGAGGAGAGAAAGAGAAAAGAGAAATGGAAAAGAAAGAACTGGATTTGCTGTGTCGAGTTCATGGAAACAAAGCTTGTTGAAGGAACATTGTTTAATGAAAGTACTTCTTTTGAACTGGGGACTTGTGCCTGAGGGGTTGTGTCTGGGTGGTTTGGGGCTTAGTGGCATCCCCAAATGGTCACATTAGAGAACATAAATAATAATCACCTGCTGTTGTGTAACTTTCATTGTTAATTCTGTCTTTTAGTGGGCCCCCTTCTAGCCCACTGTCCTTAAGTGGCTGCTTACCCCATTTACATGTTAAGCCCACCCTGATTCAGTGTGTCACTGGAAAGGGTGCCAGTCTAACACAGGACACACCTACCCACTGTGACGGATGGCTGGCATCCTTACCAGGCCAGGATGTCCAAGAGATGGAAGGATGTGGGAGGGCAGCTTCTTTAGGGCACTGCCTCCCCTGGAATGTTAGATGGCAGCCCCCCAGGGTTGCAGCAGTGCCCCGGATTCCCATAGGGCATCATGGAACTTGGGAGTTCTTTAACTCAGCCCTATTTGGTGGCATGGGGGCCGCCAGGTTTTGCCGTGAGGACTGAAGAGCCGGCCTCACCTGGAAGCACTGGCAGACCACGTGGGTGGATGTTCGAAAGCCCTTCCAGAGCAGCTAAAATAAAAGGAGATGCCTACCTCAGTTCTTAGTGTAAGATAGATGAAGCTTGCTGGCAGGAGCTGAAGAGGCACTGACCAACAGACAGAGAGAGAAGAAAGAAAATATTGTATTTGTGTTTATTGTGCTACTTGTAGCAGTGGTGGGAAATGCTTGTAAAAAGAAGAGTTTCCCACAATAAAGGCTCTTTGTGCTTTTAACTTGTGCCCTCTCTGTCTGTCTGTGTTGGGCTTGAGGAGCTGGAGCGCCCCCTGGTGTCCACACTACAGAGAGCCAATTTAGAGTCACCAGATAGCTTTTGAAATGTCAAAGGGGACATCTGGTGTACCCAGAGCCAAACTGACATGAACAGGACCCAAGCCAAGAGTTGAACCCGAGCTCCCTGGGCTGTCCAGTTGCAGCATCATCTGGCCCATCTAACTGAAAATGTCCTCTCCACGTCTGAATGGTTACTCCTGACACCTAAAAAAATCAAAAGCCGCACCCTTGGCAGCGTTGCCCGGTCTTTGAGATTATTACAGCAGCTGGAAAAGCTCACTTGACTTACAGTTCCGCTCCATTTCGGCCTCCTATAAAAAAGAACGGGCCGGGTCCTTTGGGCTCCTCGTGCTTCTTCTCTCGCTCAAATGCTGAAAAACACATAACGAGAATAATTTCATTCTTCTTTGGACTCCTGTGTATGAACAACCCCTTGAACCGCCCAATCCATTGAACCCCATGAAGCTGCCCGGTTAGAAGCACAAAGTACACTGGGCATGGCGGACAGGAAGGCCACACAGCTGAAGTGAACAATACTTGAGGTGTGAGGCCAAGGGGCTTGTCTCCTCTCACCTCTCAGCCACCATCAGCTCATCTCTTGAACCCACCACATTTAGTAATGGCCATTCATTGAACTTCTTCTCCTTTCATGGGTTTGGGGGGTTGACATCATTTGAGATTTGAGCGGAGAACACCAACACGGACTTGAGGAGAACGGCCATGTTTAGTATTAATGCCAGGTCTTTGGTGCTGTAAGGTGGGAGCAATGCCCAAGGTAGCACCGTTCTACCTCTTAACAATAAAATGGCTGTCATAGGAGAACCATTTCAGATTCCCACAAGAATCATCCACAAGAAGGTTCTAGAACGAGACTGAGAATTCATAACTAGGCTTGACTAGATAACAGATTTGTGAAGCACCACTGGCTGCATACAATAACTCCAGTTCAGATTTTGATTCATATTCTGCTAGCTTGCCTGCCATACATTATTGATTTCTGAATTGTTCACATATTAGGAACCTTTTCAAAGCCCAGATAACCAACTCCATATGTAGAAAACCCTCTGCAGAATAGAATGGCACTTCTTTCAACAAAGGAGCAACGAGGAACCACACAGCTCAGTAAAGTGCTAGCAAAGAACCGTTACATTTCAGGGTGTACCTCTGTAGTAGTAGGGTGTTGTACCGTGTTAGCCATTATGAATGCCATGAGAACCCAAGCAAGACGACACCTTTTATTGGCTAACTCAACTGATTACAACATGCAGGCTTTCGAGGCAGCTCAGGCCCCTTCTTCAGGCAGGTTGTGATATTAGAAATTCTTCATCACGATTCATTTTTGAACTGCCATGTTCAGTTCAGAGTGGCATTGGATGGGGTGACAGCCTATCAGAGGGTGACTTTATCTACCCAGAGCCGATTTAGAGTCGCCAGTTAACTTCTGAAATGTGAAGAGACAGCTGGAGCACCTCGAGTTAAACCTACATGAACGGGAGAAGGACGTGCAGACTCTCCACGGGTGTCACGGTCCCCATCAGCCCATCTCCTCAACCCGCTACAAGGTGCCATTCTGTTACATTTTTTCCTTTACCTAATTTGAGGTCCAATTTTTCCAGATGGAGCACAGGCAGGTGATGTGACTTGTTCATGGTCACCCAGTGTCAGTAGCAGGATTTGAATGAAGACCAAAGCCTTAACCACTATGCCCCTTAAAGGGGAGATGAAGTCATTTGGGATTTCAGCAGCCACTCCCATGTTGCTTCCATCCATTTTCCACTGCACTTTTAAATGATTTTCCATATAAGTCCACTAGGGGGTAGACTTTTTCCTTGGTATGTTCTGCTCAAATGCCACCTGGCATAGGTTTTATAGGGTCATTACAGTACACAGAGGACAGTGCCATGTTTAACTTAGTAACTTTTTATATATATAGTTCATAGGTTTATAAGGCCATGATTGTCATGTGTACAACTGAGAAAACCACCGTGGAGCTCATGTGGTAGGAACCATGAAATCAAAATAGTGGCATATAGAGCCACAGTCCTATAAAGAGCTGAGGTCAGGACTTGCACTGTCAAGGACTACGCTAAACTCATCTTTGTCCAAACGATGAAATGGCCCAAAAAGAAGCAAAGTAAACAATGTAGCCACATACAAAGACACAAGACACTGGCCACTGGTGAGGAAATAACGGCTGAGGTTACAGACACATCAAGTGAAAGGGCAATGATAGAATAGCAAAGACCCCTAGATGGACTGAGTGGACAACTAGAAGTTCGATTGTGCTGCGCTCAAAGTTACTGATGATCAATGGCAACAGAAGGCCAATAATGGACCCATCATCTCATCCTTAGCTTCAGAAAGGAAGAACTAGGACACATTATTATTATTATTATTATTGTCAAGGTGGTATCAGGATGGAGGAGAAGAGGACAACAAAAGAGAAAGTGGATGGGCTTTGTGAAGGGGGAACGTAAGAGAGAAAGAGGTACCATACAACGAATGAATGTGGAGGAGGCTGCTTCCAATATGGTGACCCCACTTAGGAGAAGAAGTATACAGAGTCCAATGAAATTCTTACTTGCACGTGCAAATCAACATCTAACACATTGCACCATTAACACCATCATAGCTAAATATAACAAGCCGACCTCAGAATGCCTGTCAAATCGTAACCTTAGATCTTCAAATGAGGGTCTGCTTAGAATTCCAAGAGCTAAACTTAAAAGAAGTGGTGAGACGGCCTTCTGTTGTTATGCGGCTAAAATCTGGAATAGCTGACTAATAGAAATTCAGGCAAATACAGTGGATCACTTTAAAAAACTGCTAACATGGCTTTCTCATGGCTTCATTTTAGTGTAACTCTGATATTCTGCATATGAATTTAATTATCATTATCATTCATGGAGGATCCGAAATCCGTACTAACCCTTATTTTCTCTGCTGTTCTTCTTCTGGTTTTCTGTTGTGGTGATCTGCGCCACCACCACCTGATCAAAGCATCGTGATGTCCTTACATTGATGGATTGAAGGCCAGAGGTCGACATGACCATCATCGTCTAATCCTTACACATGAAACCTGTAAACCATGAGGACTGATTGAGATCATTTATGTTAGGTAGTATGCCTAGAGGGGGCTGGGTGGTCTCGTGGCCTCAGAACCCCTGCAGATTTTGTTTTTTTCCCAGCCGTCCGGAGTTTTTGTTTTTTCTGTCCTTCCTGGCAATCGGACCTTACTTTATTCATTGTTAATTAGTATTACCTATTTTTTATATTTTTTTTTCTTCATCTTGTAAAGCACTTTGAGCTACACCACTTGTATGAAAACATGCTATAGAAATAAATGTTGTTGTTGACCTCAGATCTTCTATCTGACCTCTGAGTTAGCGTCAGGCTTAGATTTGTGACACCACAGATTAGTAGATTTCATAGTCTCTCTATTATAAAAGAAAATCTTGAGACGAGACTTTGGCCAAGAGATTTTTTCAAGTCCCGCCCTCCTCTCAACCATTTACGGTTACCGGCCCACGCCCCACGGTCCTCTTTCCTCTCATTCATGTGAATGCTTTTGTCAGACACAGTTCCTGCACTCTCAGCTCACTAAATTTTTATGTTTTCCTCACTTTAAATTCCCAATAAAAGAAGACTTATTATGTCCAAATCTTATTGTGAGTACACAGGCAATCCTAGCACCGAGAAACAATGAAGTCAAACAAATTAATGCAAAAATTGTCGATCGGTTACACGGCAAATTGGTTAAATGCGTATCAATAGACTATGATGAAAACAGTTGGTGGTGATTGTGCGGAAGATGAAAATATCAACTTACAATATGACAAAGATTATCTACAACTGTTAATACCGTCTGGTCTTCCACCGGCCGAATTACTGTTGAAAGAAGGATGTATCGTAATGTTATTGCGTAATTTATGTCTGAGAGATGGGCTATGCAATAGGACAAGATTAGTTGTATTCAAAATTGGTCGAACAATTCTGACATGTAAAATTTTAACAGGCGACAAGAAAGGTAATGTAGTACATCTTCTGCGGATAACATTAGACACCAAAGGAGATCTTGAAATGCATTCGTATTAAAATATTTACAGTTTCCAGTGAGAACAGCTTTTGCTGTGACAATTAACAAATCACAGAGACAAACATTTGAAAGTCGGTTTATTTATTAGAGAGAAAGAAATGATATTCACGCACGAGCAGTTATACGTTACGTTGTGACGATGTAAGTCCAAACACGGAATCAAAATTCAAAGTGATATTGACGAAAAGTTAATTCCAAATATTGTTTTAACTGAAGTTTTACAGTAAAAGTGTAAGTTGAAAAAGGATTTTGCGTGTTAATTTCAAAGCCAAACAGAATGAGAACGTATAATGCAAGTGACTTTACCAGCGATTTTCAGTCGTTGCCTTCATTTTACATAATCTTGGTGAGTCGGAAGCAGTCAGCAGTCGTATAATGTGACATCGCCAATGCCGCAGTCCAACTAGTCTGCGATTCACGCTGATATCAGACAAGTGCTGTCTTTAGTCTGTATGGGCATGAGAGCTGACAACCAATGAATGCTCATTCAGAGATACAAATTTATATAATGCAGCATCAAGGAATACGGAACACAAGGTATGGACCTTAGTAATCGAAAAAAAGCTCATCTGTGTGATGTCTCGTGTTTTACAGAACACGATAGAAAGGAAAAAAAATGAAAATGGGCTGAGATTGCAGCTACCTGTTAAACTCTCATACGGCGCTGGCTCATAAAAAGGAGAGATAGAAGGTCATCCCTCAGTCACATAATCTAAAATAATGAGGGATTTTCAGTTGTGTTGTGTTCAGTTCAGTTGTGTAAACTGAGTAGTCTGGCGATGAGATCAGCAACAGTGGTCAGCAAGTCTGACACACCTAACGTGACATCGGCTTTAGTAACTTAAGGGCAGAGGGACAAACTTGATGAAAAATAAATAAGAAGTCGTATTTGTTAGGTGTTTTCTAATTTTTAAGACCGGGGTGAGTGCTGAGTCAGGCGCCAGTCCATTGCCATTGTGAATTGAATTAATTTCCAAATTCGGAAATTCTAATTTCTAATTAAAATTCTAATTCATTTCAGAAATATTGTCATGTCTTATTGTTATTTTTTTGCATCCATCTGAGAATCTGAATAGTGGGGAATTTATTTTGGATATTGGTTGTGGTAACTGAGAGTTATTTGTCTATTTAAAAATGTTTGTACCCTTTTGGATGCCATGTCTATTTTCAATCAGTTGTGTTGCTGTCTTGGTAACTACCCAGCTGCACTCATGATGTCATTGACATGGCAGGTTAAAAGGGTCACCCTTACATCCCCTCACCATCCGAGATTGCGGATGCACCGAAGACGCTGCTCACGTTTTTCTTTATTTTTACAGTTCTCTAGTTACACAACTCTAGGCTACATTTTTCTGACCTTACAGTTTAATTTTGACCACAGTTTCATTGCTTCTCCCAGTTTTGATCTCCATTCGGTCCATCATTTCATTTCCTGTGCCCTTTTGCCTTGGCCATCCCATTTCAGGGCCCCCCTTTCTCACATACACGTTGGCCATGTTAGGGTTGCAGATGATTTCATCCCGCGTGATCTCTGCATGTGTGAGGAAACTGGAAGGCAGACATGAAGTGAAATAGAAATTCTACAGTCAGTTGTAGCGGTGCTACCATTGGAAGGACTCCATTTCCCAGCAGCCCCAAAAGGGCATTGCCCTCATTGGGTGTCTGAAATTGTGCAGGGGCTGCTGGGGACAAGAAGGGCCCGTAGGAAATTTGAAAAGGGGCCAGCAAAGCAGCAAAGGGAGTGTGAGAGAATAATTTAGAGGTAACATAATATAATTCAAATGTAACAGTATTTTTGTTTGCAGTGTGTACATTGAAATATAAGATTTGGTTTAGGAAAAGTACTGAGATGGTCAAGTAAATAATGTACCAGAAGAAAGGCTGATGTAATATACAAAATGGACTGAAGGATGACTAAGACATGGCTGAGAAGTCAGCAGATGTCCTACACAATCAGAATGGACATCTTGTTATACGCACAGAGATTTCAAGGGTGGTAGCGCAACTCAAAGGTGTAAGAAGAACCAGAAAAATAATAAGATTGACTTTTATTTTAGATGTCATTTGGGTAGAAGCTGATGAACCAACCGAGTAAATGCGTGTATTGATTGACACTGTTATGTAAATGCATTTGCTTATAAAACAGACCTCTACCCTTTAATATTTGGACCATTCTGACCAGGCTGTAACAGACTGCTTGTGACGAATGTTCCCATTTCATGAAATGACCATTAAAGACGCACAGAACGGTTCTTCACCTGCCTGGTTTCTAATAGGAAGAGGTTCTAAATTTAAAATAAGATTTTATTAATCTACTCTATATATATAAAATCCTAAGCCTAAAAGCCTATTTGACTTTTTTTGTCAAGCTTTAAATCGGGCTTATTTTAAAACCTACATATATATGTTTGGCATCATTCTTTTCAGAATCTATCAAACTGTAATGTGATGTTGTTAGATTTTCAGATTCTTATTCCATTTTTAAATTATAAACTAAAAAATATCAAGAACTCACATCCCACAAGACAAGACTTTGTGCCAAGAGATTTAACCACACCCGGGGCCGGAAATAAAAGACAAAGAGTAGGACAGCTGCTGTACAGGCTTTTAAATGTTCGAAGCGCCGCGCGAGATGCAGATCACGTGGTACAGCAGCAGCAGCAGCAGCAGCAGCAAGCCAGCAGCTGATCAAGCAAAGAGGAGGTAAAACAAAAACTGTTTTTGTATCCCATTGTATCACCGTTTAAGAGGGGGTTTCGGAGGAGTGACCGCATCTCCTTGGAATGCATTCAGCCACCCTCTTCACAATGTGAGCATCAGAGACGTGAAGTGGCTGGCACGTAGTGCAGGCTACGGGGGGGGTTGGTGAGCGAAGCGAGCAGGCGGGTAAGCCCCCTAGTAGATATCTAAATTTAATTTCTTCCACAGGAGTTCAGTGTGTCCCATCCTACGTAACCACTGTGAAGACATTTGTACTCCGGATCGTTTCTCGCAAGGATGAATGGCCTGTCTCGTGTCTGCGTGTCATGTGAACAGTGGTGGATTAGTCGTCGTGCGTCTTCGGAGGGAGTGCTCCCACAAATCTCACTCCTCGCCACTCAGGATGACCGGCAGGACTGTTTAATTTAATTATTATGGAAGCTGTTCCCGGGATCACCATCGTCATCTATACTCCATATCATTTCATCTTTTCAGCTGCATTGGAACTGTGATTAAGGACATTGGCGTGACTGTTTATTGTTGGGATTAATTGTTGTGTGTAATATTTGTATCGCCATAAGGGACGGTGGAGGCTCGTCTGATTTTTGTTATTTATATTTGATTTTCACTTAATATGTTTCACTTATTTGTTGGATTTGAATCTGTCCATGAGTGTGTGCAGGTCAGGCCCAGGATGGGTTCATTCCTGGAATCCCCACCAAAAAAATAAATAAATCACCATTCTTTTGACAGTGTGAATCAGAGAGGCACCGGACCACTACACAGGGATCAGACCAGGATTTGGAACCTGGATGACTGGAGCCAGTGTGGCTGATCACTTATCCACTCCACTGTTTGATACAAGGAACGAAGTCGAGAAAACGCTGGAGCAGCGAAGCAGTCGGTAGCACCACAGAAGCACCGGCTGCCTTCTGATGTGAGACAGCAGGAATCCGAGGAATGTGTTCTGTTGAGCTGACCTACTCAGAGGGAGCGACCTGCAAAGTCCCACCCTGAATCTGTCAGGGGCACAGGAGGGGGGGGTTGATCAAGTGCCATGAGGGCCCTACATGTGCTCCTGCCATTGGCTTACTGCTCAGGTGAAGGGTCAGCCACAAAAGTCAGAGGGAGACACTCAAGGTCATCCCCCTCTTGTCTGCTTGCCAGTGTGGCCACTCAAGTAACTGGATGGTTCAACACAAGGTCTCGCTGCTGGTAGCTCCTCCCACAAGCGCCTTGCCCAATGAACACCAGTTCCTCAGCTGTGTTCCCCACCCCCAAACCCCCCTACTCTTCTCCAGGCAAAAATGGCCTGGCAGCTTTGTTCTTTAGTTCAACATTTTGGCCACACAGACAGACCTTGTGGAGAATCCTGTGGCATTATGGAGTATCAGGCAAGTCAGTGCGACTGATCAAGAGCTCATGCCATCATCCACAGCAGACGGCTCTCCGGCAGTTTTCAGGTGAAGACAGGTGTCGGACAAGGGGGTGTGACGTCTCCTTTCCTTTTGCTTCTGGACAGAGACTGGACCATGAAAGGGAATGAGATCTAGTGGACCACAGGGGGAGAACCCGGACCTTGCTGATGATATAGGCCAGGGGTCCTCAATCACAGTCCTGGAGGGCTACAGGTTTTCATTCCAGCCAGTTTCTCCAATTAGAACTCAGCCCTTGCTGATAATGAAACTTGCTATTTAACTCTATGCCATGTTAGTGCTTTCATTCGTCAAAGACAAATTTTAGTTACATGGTCGATCAGAGGTCCTCAATTACAGTTCTGGAGGTTCGCAGTGGCTGCAGGTTTTCACTTCAACCAATTTCTTAATTAGACCCCATTTAATTACTACCACAGCAATACAGTTGTTGGGATTTTAGTTCTCTTGCCTGTTAGAATTCAAAACCCTTAATTGCCTATTTTAGCTGCTGCATTTAAGTTTTAATTATTGCCTGTGTAGCATGCAGCCGGGGCCCCCACCCACCCAGAACGCCTTCACGCTGGGAGGACCAGGAGAGTAAGCATGGCCAGAGCGTTACCTCCCCCTGGGTTGCAGCGGTGCCTCGGACTCCTGCAGGGCTTCATGGGAGCTGGAGTTTGGTGCAGCCCTGTTGGGATCCGTAGGCACCACCAGGGGGTGCTGCAGCAGGAGATGCTGAGCCCTTATGGGCAGTCATTCCGCCATACTCGGGAAGTGCTGCCAGAAATGAGTCATCAAGCCCCTGGACCACTTCCAGGTGGACTATAAAAGGAGCCAGCGTCGGGAGGAGAGGGACTAAGCTCGAGGAGTGGAGGAGAAAAAAGAAGTATTGTGAATGTGATTGGGACAGTGTTTATTGGGACTGTGTTGTGCCTCTGGGAACGGGGCCACAGGCGAAGAAAAAAGAACATAAAACATTTATTTATTTTATCGGCGTGCCTCCTGCGTCTGTCTGTGTCGGGCTGAGCGCTGGTACAGCGGCTTTTATCACACATGTTTAATTAACCAGACATTACTTAATAATGAAATGCAGATAACCAATAAACCAGCAGCTCTCCAGATAAAGGGCTCCCTTTTAAACCTGTGCATGTGCACAATGAAGTATCTATGTTAAATAAATAAATGAGAGGGGAATTGGAAGGACCGTTAAGTTTAAATATTTTCTGGTCCACAAAACACATGGATAATGTCCTCAGAGAAAGAAACTCTACAGTGCAATTCAAATTTCCCTTGGATGAATGAACGCATTAATAAGCCAAATAGTTAAATACCAAGTTTCATCATCAGCAAGGACCATCTTCTAATTAGGAAACTGGCCGGAAGGAAAAGCTGCAGCCACTGCGGCCCTTCAGGACTGTGATCGAGGACCCCTGATAGAGGCCCACAAACAGACAAAAGAACGCTTCAGCACAAACTGGGCTCAAGCTCCACAACTTGTGTCAACCCGGTCACTCTGGAGGGAAGTCCACTTTGAGGGACCCAAGTGGTGTCATTGACAGAAAGGGTGGCCCCGCTGCAAATGTCAAGGCAAAGTAAAGGCAACCTTTATCCCATGTGCAAAACAAAAAAAAAAAAAAAGAAGTGAGCGATATTGAATTATTAAAAGGAGCTCTTTTAATTACTTTGATGGATCTGGGACTCTCATAGAAATTCTGAATGCTCCCTGTGATCCCTTCATAGCATATAAAGGTAACAAGATCCACCCAAATCCGTCCCCCAATTATCCGACTTGCGTCACACACGGCAATCAGACTTTTTCGCCGAGGGCACAAATCACAGCACGTGAAGCAATGAACAAAGGTAGGACAGGAAAACAGATGGCACTCTTATGACTCGGCAAATATTGTTAGCGTTGTTAATTAGAGAAATGAGTAAATTATCCACCTTTCACAGTTGCAAATCCTGGAATGCGTGCCCAGGCTTGCAAATGGGACAAATAAAAAAAAATAAAATAAAATAAAATAACAGATGTAAGGAAATACATTTATCACAGGCCAACATTTCCTAAAGAAGTCGGCACATTCTGTGGTGGAAACAAATTAATGTAACAGGATCTGTCCGTTAATAATGCATTAAACTATGGCCAAATGACAACAAGGTTCATTTTGACAGAGTTAGGATTTAAAACTGATAAAGGAGAAAAATACGAACATATAGTCACATAAATAAGCAGAAAATCTTCTACACCAGTACTCAAGTACGTCCGTCACAACAATCAGGCTGCTCAGTCATATCATGAGGTCAGTTCTTCTGTAAGGGCCGGAGACTTGGAGGACTATAAAGACCACCATCAGGAAAATGCAAACTCCTTATTTAAAGCTAGCTGTGGAAAAAATCCTCAAGGTCTGCGGGCTTAAAGCCATCAGTAACACTGCAGTGATGAATCCAATCAAATCTACAACAGAGAAGGACCCCCAGTCACTTCTGGCCTACAGTGCCACCAAGCAGACTCCTGGCGCAGTATGTGGCAATACACTCCAGCTGCAGACGAGACACTTTGAAGCCTCAGGCTCATTCAGCCTCCTGAGACACTCTGAAGCCCGTAAGCCGACGCCCCTGTCGCCGATGTGTTGTCTTTAGTCCCCGCCCACTCCCCAGTAATCTCAGACATTATCAAGCCAAATATTATGATATAGTGTTATATGGGTCATGCAGCTTGAAAGCTATAAACTTTATATTACAAGTCTTAAAAAAGTAAGACCACTTTAAAGATAAATCAACTTATTATTTGCTGTTTTATTACCAGTGTCACGCATGCACGTCGGATGATCTCCTGTGTTGGCTCACTCGAGGTAGGTGGTAACCCGCCGGGGTGAGAGGGGGCGCTGTCGCTAACTGTGCCATCTCCTGTTCTCCCCGCAGCTCCGAGAAGTCGCCCAGTGCTTGAAATTAGCTCCTCCCGTTACGAGAAGCCCGACTTCTTCCACTGAGTTGTCTTTTAGGGACCAATACCTGATAAGTTCAGAGCTCAACGGGAGACTTGTTAGTTGTTACAAAGGCTAACCAGAGCCCTAATTTTCTTTTGTGTTTTGCCTATTGTTGCCAGAAGGCACGTGTTTAAGTTTAAAGAAGAAGAGTCAGAGAATTAAACGGAACATCCTGACTGGTGTCCCAACTATTCTTCGCTTGTCATGGCTCTGTTTTGACCCGTGCTTGGCCACATCACATCTGCAATAAGAAACTGTCTAATTTTAAATTAGAATAGATTGGATTGGATTGGATTAGATAAAACTTCATTAATCCCATGGGAAAATTCAAAAATAAATAAAGGTAAAAAAAAAATAGATAAAGGTAGTTTTTTGTGTCAAGAAAATTATCATATAGTAATGGTGGTTGATATACAGTAATTTATGTGAGGAGAACTTTGACATAAACAAGCAAACACTTTCCATCTAGGGAATCCATCTGCATTCCCGGGAATGAAACTGCTGTAATTCCTGGGAAAACAGGAACGGCCAAGCTTGCATATATAGTGTGAAAAAGTGTACAAATCGATCAAGAAATAACAGAGTTATAGTTGAAAATAATTAAGGTGGCGCCATTGCTGCAGCTTGCACTTCATCAGACAACAGCTTTGAACAGCAACTTGAAATTGCAATGCGTCAGTCTGTTGCATCCGCATTATCTGTGCCAAGAAACTTGCCATCACAGAATGATGACAAGAAACTGGATGCATCAGTAAAAGCTGAAATGGCGGTGTTTCAGAGCAATGTTGTTTAGAACAAGTGTATCAGTATTTGATGATTGTGCCGCCTACTTCAGTGGAGGCAGAGCGTGCTTTCTTAGCGGCTGGCGTACTTCTGCATGAAGGTGCGTTTTTGCCTGAACGACCGCACGCTGGACACGTTAATAATAATAATTCACTACATTTATATAGCGCTTTTCTCAGTACTCAAAGCGCTATCCACACAGGGAGGAACCGGGAAGCGAACCCACAATCTTCCACAGTCTCCTTACTGCAAAGCAGCAGCACTACGACTGCGCCACCTGTGATGACGTTGTGCTTTCTACGCTCTTATTACCGCAACTAAAGATACATGTACTTATATGACAGCATTAACTGCTTGTAGTTAAGGTTAGTCTTTTATTTGTGTCAACATATTGCAGTAGTTTTATTAAAAATAAGTGTTGCTTGCTCTAAAACCATTCACATGTGAGATGCCCGTGCACTGTGTCATCCCCGGGAGCCCGGGATTCTCGGGAATGAAATGCCGGATTCCCAAATTCCCGGGAATAGATAAACCCGTCCGGGAATGGATTCCCTATTTTCATCTTTCCAGAATGAATGATTGTGTAAAATAAGCTTCTTCTCAGGGTCTTCACAGTGTCTGAGATGCGCAGATCTGTCCAGAGACTAAAACTGTCCTTGCTGTAGCTTCTCGTACGTGGGGCCTTTTGACGTAGTTGGCGGTTGAACGAGACACACCTTGGACCCATTTACATTTGAGTCAGATCAGGTGATGTAGATGGCAAGCCACAAGTAGAGAATTAATGGGAATGGACCAGGAAATGAAAGACAAAATTACTGTTAAAAAACAAGCACAGGTCAAAGCCAGAAGACAAAATATGCCAAGATACTAAAACATTAACCAAATGTCATAATCAAAATTATACGCAAGATCTAACCACACTGTGATGATTTATTTTTTAATCCAGCAACTTAGGCCACTACCAATAGTGTGCTGCCATCTTAAATAGGAAAGGAGCCTTGGCACCTCGTCCATGACGACTTCTGGTCATCTGACTGCAATGACCCAACGACTCTAAGCAACATCGCCACAACCATGAATGAGCAGAAAATGGCAGTGCACGTGAAATGCCAATATAAATGATGATAAAAATTCACAGCAAGTTCAACAGGTAATCATAAAAGACATAAAACCTCAGAATCCTAACATTAACTTGAGTTCCTGTGAAAATGGGTGCCCCCTGTGTGGACAGGTAGGGGGGCTTCAGGCCGTACCATCTGCCCGGGATCAGGTGCACCTGTGTCTCTATTTGGTGAAACAGCAGTAAAAAGTGGCAGCAGAGTCGGGTGGGTGACAGGCTTTGTTTGACTACACTTCCTTAGGCAAACATTGGCTCTTTTCGTTCTAAGCTGACGTAACTCCGGACTCGTTACACATCTGGGGCGTTGGAATCCCATGACAGGGAAGTGTGGACATGTTCTATGCTGGCCTTCTCAAATTTCCACATGTATCCTCGACGTGTGAGTTAGCAGACAGTCATCAGCCGACACGCCGCCTCCTCTGTGACTTCAAAGGCACCAGCGGCCACCCGAGGGTACCACCCGGACACAAACAGATCAATGTGCTCTACTGGCCCTGGGCGGCCCACCTAAAACAAGACAAGCGAACAAAAGCCATAAAGAGGACTGTGTCTACGGCCACCCAATAAAACACACACTGAATAACCAATCAGTCAGAAGAAATGACAACTCTGTGGGTCCGTTGTGTTAAAATTACACACAACAAATACAGCGACCATAGGAAGAGAATTCACCCGCTCTGTGGTTTTACGTTTTATTGTTATACAAATCACAGAGGATTTCATTTGCCTTTTTTTTGACACTGATCAATAGAAAAAGACTTTTTAATGTCAAAGTGAAATCAGATCTCTGCAAGGTGATCTAAGAAATAAATATAAAATACAAGATAATTGATCCCGTAAGTATTCACCCTCCCCTAACTTGCCCACCCCAACGTCAGCCAATTGGCTTTAGAAGTAGCAGAATTAGTTCGGTGGAGGTCACCTGTCGGGGGTTTCAATCAGTTGTAGTGCAAATGCGGCAGATCTGGAAGGTCCGACAAATACAATGCATTACAAAATATATTCTAATAGAGGATACACTGCAAACGTTGACACTGAGGTCTACATTGAAAATTTAGATTTCAACCTATCTTAGATGAGTAGCACAGCTGGTAATATAACTGTGGGGCACTGTCAACTGGTGTGGGCAAAAAAAGAACATGAACTAGGGGCTCATATAAAAGGGGAAAATGTCCTACACAATAACATGTCTGTGGGCCCCAACTCCAGAAAATGCATATAATTAAAGAAATGCAAAATATGCACCACCAGTCATTTGTGTGAGGATCCCCTTCCGCATAAAGAAAGAAGTTATAACATGTATGCATGACGTAACATTCAGGTGAGTTCGAGGACTGGCTTAACTGGTTTGAAAGTTGTAGCATTTTGCATTTTTTCGTTGCTTCAAAGAGTGAGTTATTCTTCATATTTGTGTTTATTAAATACTTTTGTAACACTGAGTCATATTCAAAAATAGAAGTGCTAATAGAATGCAATTACATGTGTTACTCTACTCCATTTTACCAGCACTTTACAATGTCATGTCATTACAAACAGAGCTCAGTTAGGCTTAGGGTGGCTCAGAAGTGGTGACGTGAAAATGGCATCGATTGACATCCTGTGGTTAGTCGTTGGCTGTGGGGGGTCTTGGACTAATTCTAGTTCAAATTTCTAAAACCATTGCATTTGCAACAAATGTAAAGTTAAAATCTGTTAAAGTGTCAAGTACAACTGGTGGCTGCGTGATGGAGTGCAGGTCTGGAACTTTGCTGCTAAATTAAAATGTCAGAGAAGTGCTGAATTATTAAAATGTGCAGATAATGCAGCCGTTGCTACAGTTAAGCCAGGGTCACTAACTTAACTTACGTTTAAATTTCTCTTTGTTTTTTTTTTTGTTTCTGGTCCTTTGGTTGTTATCATATATGTTAATGTTGTTATTTACATTTATTATTTGTACAATTATGTCTTTTTTTAAATCATTTTTGTTTATTGCTGATTTCAATGTGCAGGTTTTTTGTTCTACCGCGTCTCTTGTGTTTTGTGGGTGTTTTCCCAACAACATTTATGTACATAGCAAAAGAGGTGGGGCCACCTGTCACTCACCGCTGAGGGACGGCCCCCAGCCCAATAAAGCCTCATGGGAATCGCAGTCTCTCTACGACACGTTGGTATGTGCTTGGTGAGTTCCCCTCTTTATGTCTAGGATTGTTCTTCAGATTGTTTTTGGCTATCTGACATTCTGTTTTTGCTCTCTTTGAAGAATAATGTGTGTGTTACTGAGTTATTTTTGTTTATTGATGTGTTTTCTTGTTTCTCAATGTGAGTGTTATTCACGTTGTAGCATGTGGTCGGGACACCTCCACACTGGAAGGACCTGGGAAGCGCGCGTGTCCAGAACATTTCCTCCCTCAGAGCACTAGGTGGCAGCCCCCCTGGGTTGCAGTGGTGCCTTTGGACTCCTGCAGGGCTCCATGGGAGTTGGAGTTTGGTGCAGCCCTGTTGGGATCTGTGTGTGTTGTCAGGGGGTGCTGCAGCAGGATCTGCTCAGCCCTTATGGACAGTTCTTCTGCCACACCTGGAAGTAAATAGGTCATCAAGCACCTGGAGTAACTTCCGGGTAACGTATAAAAGGAGCCAGCAGCCACTACTCAAGTTGCCAGAGTCAGAAGGAGAGGAGGAGAAAAAGAAAAAGAAAAGAAGAAGAGCATTGTGTTGAGTCGTGCTGGGTTAATTGATTGATTGATTGATTGATTGCCCTGTGAGTTGTTTCATGTGGACAGACTGCAGTAAATGACCAAAACTAAAACACAAAAGCCTAAAGGCCACCTTGGCTAAACAGGAATCCTTGTGCCCGACCCAACCTCTTGCTGTTTTAAGTGGGAATATTTTACCAGATTCCCACAAATATGGACACACTTCTAAAATGTCAGTTGAGTTCCCCATTAAGATCATGCAGACCTGAAGCAGGGACACCACTGACGTGTGCACATAAACTTAAATTGCAAACGGAGGGCCCACACTGTGCTGCTCGAGGATCTTTTTTTTTTTTTTTTTTTTAAGTGCTCCTAATCTAATCAAACTCCACACGGGGTCTCCACAGGTGAAAATTGTGTCACTTGATCGTTATGTCAGTCGATTTTGAATCCGGCAGCCACACCGTTAAGACTGTCACGTGTTGCAGGCAGTTCACATGTCACTGCACTCTGCTCATGTGAACATGATCTTGATTGGCCATGTCAGCCTGGCAGCGATTTGATTGGACAGCTCAGACAAGAGTCGGGGTACAGCAGTGCAGATGCAGCTGGATGACTGAACACTCTCAAATTACGAAAACCACTGGCAGTTATTTAAATGTGGTGAGAGCGCGAGCCGCTCAGAGGGCTGAAGTAAAACAATAACTACAAAAGAGGAACACAAATAAACAAAAAGAAATGCTTTGTGAAATCCAGGGAATGAATGACTCAAACCGGCCACAGAGAAGCTGCAAGACAAAAAAAAAAACACAAAAATCACGTCAATGCCCTTCTCCGCCCGCTTGCTGTTTGCTCTGTAAGGAAACCTGAGGTTTTTCATTCTACTTGATGCTTAATAAAATCAAAATAATGCCAATGAACAAACTTCTAATCCTATTAGCACAGCTGCTGGCACAATAATGGGACTGGAGGTTTGGCTCACTTCTCGACATTTGTTCCTAGCCAGCTGGAAAACGAAAAAGAAAAAGAAACAAAAAGAAAAAAGACATTAAAGAGGTTTGAATAAAAAAAAAATGAAGCTGCAGTCCGGGCGAGTGAAAAGGAAACAAGAAAAAAATAAAATATATAAAAAAAATTTTGTAGGGCGTACATAAATGAATTGATTCAAACAATTTTTGAAACTTGTTTAGCATGTTGGGGAATTACACTGTTGTTGTTTTTTTAAATATATTTTATGATGAAAGTAGCTATTTTATTAATTGATTGAATTAATTAATTTATGTGCTCCCCACAATTTTATTTAGTCACATACAACCACGAAAATTGTTGTTAACGAAAAATGTATTTTTTGCTTTTTAGTGCATTTATAACTAAAGTAAATAAAATCGTTTTACTTAAAAAAAATTTTTTACATTTTATTTTCTTCTTGTTTCCTTTTCACTCGCCCGGACAACAGCTTCATTTTTTTTCTTTATCTAAACCTCTTTACTGTCTTTTTTTCTTTTTCATTTCCCAGCTGTCTATATATATTATATATATTTTATTTTTTACTTATTATTATTATTATTTTGAGTATTTTGCAAGTGATTTTTCTTTTATAATTTTTCATGAACGGGAAGCTTCTTTAAAAGTATTGCATAATATTGCAGAATTATTTGAAAACGAAAAAGAAGTATATTTTGGTTTCAATTTTTCTGTTCAGGCTCTTATGGGATTAGCGCTCGGTCATAGCGAAAAAAAAAATATCGACGACAGAATAGCGAGCTTACAGCAACACTTCCTCACCGTGATCATCAAGGCTACTGCTTCGTAAGAATAAACAAGTCAAGTTGGCACACAGATTTACTGACTCCACTCACTGCAAGAGGCAAGTGGGGGCAATCCGATGCGTCTCTCACTTGTGTGCTCCTATATTTCACTATATTCTCTGTCCGTCATCGGTGTGTGTGTATTAATTGTAATCGCATAACCATTAATTACAACAAAATTTCTTACGTAATTGCATCGGTTTTGAAGAATTACTGTATTAATCATCGATACTGAACACGTATGCAAAATCTGAAGAAAATCGCTTCGCCACAGGTGGGTTTCAAATCAGTTGCAAGATTTGACCCAGACAAATAAACAGACAGAGGAATCAAGTTAAATAAAGTGTTTAAAAAAAAGAAAAGGAATGAAAGGAGGAGGTGGCTGGGCTTTGATGGATGGCACCGGAGCACCGGTATTGACACCCAAAGGGGGTGACAAGAGAAGGGAGTTGACCCGTCAGCTCATCCTCGGCCTACGAAGCTGACCTCTGAGTATTCTGCTTTTCCACCCACATCCTCCGAGAGAAGAGCAGATTTGGTTATTCCAAATTTATGGTATACCTCAATAACATGGGGCATCTCAAAATGAAATTGAGGTATCTTCAGATATCTGCAGTGTAAAGATCTCAAATATAATTTCACGATGCCTCAAACATGAGGGTCAATCAAAATGTAAAGGCAATTTAAAATGACACAGTAACTGCAATGGAAAGAAACTGACGCAATACAACACACTTGCAATGCTTTGTGGGTAGTTGGCTCTGCTGTTAAATCTCAAATATCATTTTGAGATATGTCAACTATGAAGGTAAATCAAAAAGTAAAGGCAATTTGAAATTTACATGGTAACCACAACAGATAGGCGCTTTTCTAACAGTTTGCTCTGCTGTTAAATCTCAGATATTATTTTGAGATACGTCAAATGTGAGGGTCAATCAAAAAGTAAAGGCAATTTGAAATGACACAGTAACCGCAAACGAAAGAAGCTGACACAATACATCACATTTGCAGTGGCTTGTGGGTAGCTTGAACATACACAGCGCAGTACTCTGCCGTTAATCCAATGAAGCCAAGGTCAAGTGAACATGGATGCTCCTCTGCAGGATGGCACCATTACTGGACAACATGGCGTAATGAGATTTATCTGCTGAAATTCACTGACGGATGTTGGCTTGTGGCAGAGAAGAAAACTGTTTGGGTGTCCATCTTACACAAACTTTACAGTACCCCAGGTCATCCTGAACTATGGCAGGTGTAGATCCATAGCTAAGAGCCAAATGTGAAGACAACGTAATCCATCAGTTCTCTCTGATGAAGGCGTTCGCCAAGTTGATGGGGCTTGTGTGCGTGATGTTGATGGTCGACCATATCGAGCTTTGTCGGTTACACTTGTTCTTTCCACTTTGAACCTTTCTACCCATTTATAAACTTTTTGCTGAGTTCCTGCTGTTTTCACTTCCATACTGAGCCAACATCCTTTGCTGAATTTCAGCAGGTTTCACTCCCTCAGCCCAAAGAGATCTGACTACTGCGTGTTGTTCAACAATGGTGCAGTCCTGCGGTGAAGTGTTGGTGTTCATATGACCTTGACTGTGCTGTGCGTGTTCAAATTATCCATAAGCCATCACAAACATGTTGTATTGCGTCCACTTCTGTCTATTGTGGTTACAGCATAATTTTAATTGCCATTACATTTTGATTGACCCTCATGCTGGAGGCATCTTGAAATGCATCTGAGATCTAACAGCAGGGCAAACTACCCACAAGCCATTGCGAACGTGTTGTATTAAGTCAGCCTTTGTCTGTTGCATTACCGCTTAATGTCAAATTGCCTATACTTTTTGATTGAGCCTCACGTTTGATGTATCTCAAAATGATATCTGAGATTTAACAGCAGAGCAAACTACCCACAAGCCATTGTGAGCGTGTTGTATTACGTCAGTTTCTTTGCATTGTGGTTACCACGTAATTTCAAATTGCCTTTACTTTTTGATTTTCCTTTGTATATTTCCAACTACCTCAAAATACCTGTCGGTTCATTTCAAGATATCTTAAAAGAGCATTTCAGATATTTTCACAATGACTGCGGGTTTGTTAGGTTATCTCAAATGGACCTGAGATCTGTCAAAATCCACCGGAATTTATGTCATGATATCCCGTATTGCATTTGCATTTTAAGATATCCTGACGTAGACATACTGAATTTTCAGATATTTGTAACTGTTTTTCAGATATCTTAAATGCATTTCCAGATATCTCAAAATAACTGCCACTCCATTCCAGAGATCTAAAAAAATACCTGGCATTGTATTTGAAATCTCTCAACTACACCATCTGCACTTCAGAAGCCTGTCCAGTGTCTGGATGGGAGACCATCTAGGAAAAGGTGGTGGTGCAGCCATAGGGGGTCGCTTAGCCTGTGGTCTGTGTGTGCGTCCCGATGTCCAGTGCAGTGATGGAGACACAGAAGACACAAGGCAGGACAATCTTTGTTAGAAACATGCATGGAGCCCTAGAGTGGCAGAACTTTGTAGGCCTTCCATAAGGCTGGCATGCCAGCTGGCCTACAGTGTGATATGCTTTAGTGCTTCAGTATGGCACGTGGTAGCCGATGCAGGGTGACATCCCCTTCAGACACTCTGGATCCCAATTTGGTGAGTGCAGTTTTGCTTTAAATGCGTACTGACAGCATGTTGTGAGCGGTGGCACACACTCGTGGCTGTCAGGAACTCGTGCGTGTGCCAATTAACATACAATGGGCTCGTTTTAATTAGACCCACCTGGCCTGTGTAGCCTGAAACGCTGGCGTCCACCTGTTTGGCGACTCCTAAATGCTCCAACGTGAACTGCTAATTATGTAACAAAAGCAGCACCAGAATTACACGCATTGGTTGTCATGGAAATCTCTGAGCTGACAAGTAAATTACAGAGCAACACGGGGGGCTAATAGTGCTGACAGGGAACCAACAGCAAAAAAGAGGAAAGTCCCCGCCTTGCACCCGCAGTGGCGGCACACGAGATTCCACACCACTGACTCACTTGTCACCGAAGTGGCTTCTGTCAGCACCTTAAAGGCCCACAGCTCAGTAATAAAAAATTAAGCTGTGCTCAGGCATGGCAATGCAATACACAAAACCTGCCCTCCGAGTCGAAGTGTCCTGTCTGAGGACCACCGCAAAGCTATAGCAATGCAAAACATGAGACCTGCCCACCGAGTCGAGGTGTCCTGTCTGAGGAACACCACTTAGACATGGCAAAGCAATACACAAAACCTGCCCCCTGATTCGTGGTGTCCTGTCTGAGGACCACCACTTAGACATGGCAAAGCAATACACAAAACCTGCCCACCGAGTCAAGGTGTCCTGTCTGAGGACCACCGCAAAGCTATAGCAATGCAAAACATGAGACCTGCCCCCCGAGTCATGGTGTCCTGTCTGAGGACCACCACTTAGACATGGCAAAGCAATACACAAAACCTGCCCTCCGAGTCGAGGTGTCCTGTCTGAGGACCACCACTTAGACATGGCAATGCAAAACACATAATCTGCCCTCTGAGTCAAGGTGTCCTCTCTGAGGACCACCACTTAGTTATGGCAATGCAACACACAAAAACTGCCCTCTAAGCTGAGGTGTCCCATCTGAGGACCACCACTCAGCTATAGCAATACAAAACATGAAACCTGCCCTCTGAGTCGAGGTGTCCTGTCTGAGGACCACCATTTAGTCATGGCATTGCAACACACAAAACATGCCCTCCAAGTCAAGGTGTCCTATCTGAAGACCACCACCTGAGGACACCACACACCCAGTACATCAGTAAGACAACTCAGGCCATTGGAGCTCCACAAAGTAGTATTAGCTGGAGGGTCTTCAAGAAGAGCGAAACTCTGCAATGACTACGTCAATGTCACTTGTCTCTTCAGGTTGGGATGAACTACACAGTAATACCGTAACAATCAGAACATTCTGACACCCACTGAATCACGAGGCCCGAGCTATCCCAACAGCACTTAATGCAAGGCAGGAAACAATGACGGGCCAGGCGCTAGTTCTTCATAGACTCCATTATACCTGACAATTAGAAGCTAAAGCTGACATTTTCAAACCTGCTTACTCCAGTTCAGGGTCACAGGTCTAAGCATCTACAAGCAGCACCAGAGGCAAACTTCCAGACGGTGTTCACAAGCCATTAAGGTGGCTAACAGAATGTCAGGTTATATCGCGCCCTGATGTGTGGAGTACAAGTCCATGGAGGTGCTGCTCAAACTTTATAACACACTGGTGAGGCCTCATTTGGACTCCTGTGGGCAGTTTTGGTCTCCAGCCTACAAAAAAAGGACATAGCAGCACTAGAAGAGGTCCAGAGAAGAGCAACTACGCTGATTACAGGGCTACAGGGGATGAATTAGGAGGAAAGATTAAAATAGCTGAGCCTTTACAGTTTAAGCAAAAGAAGATCAAGAGCAGACATGACTGAAGTGTTTAAAATTATGAAGGAAATTAGTCCAGTGGATTGAGACAGTTATTTTAAAATTGGGGACACAGTTGGAAACTTAAGATTAAGGGTAAATTTCACACAAACATTAGGAAGTTTTTCTTTACACAAAGAACGATAGACACTTGGAATAAGCGACCAAGTAGTGTGGTAGACAGTAAGACTTTAGGGATTTTCAAAATTCAACTTGATGTTTATTTAGAAAAAATAAGTGGATAGGACTGGTGAGCTTTGCTGGGCTGACTGGCCTGTTCTCATCTCGATTGTTCTAACGTTCTAATTTTTGATCCTGAGAACTATTTTAATAAAGAAAGCACTGACGTCCAAAGAATTTATGGTAACACGTTAGTTTAGGTACAACCCGTGATGTATCTGTTAGCCAGATTCTGTTATAAATGACGTTAATAAAGAGTTCTTTTTGCTGTAATAACACTTACAGAGAATGGTTCAAGTGGTTATTCATCTCGGTGCAGTGTCTCCGACTGAAATTACTTCCTTTCAGAATGGTCTGACACGGCTTAAGTGGGTCATAAAATGTCTGTCAACATTGGATACTTCAGTATAAGGCTTGGAAATCCTTAATTAAGGCTTACCTCCCTCATGAGGAGAAGACAGCATTCAAATCTGGTGACAAAGAGGCTCTGAAAGGTGTGCGGCGAGTGCTGAAGGCAAAGCTGAGTGAAGGGGAGGAAGCTTAACAGAGCTAAAATAGAAAACCAACTCCCTCCGAATAGAATGGAGGACGTTTGGAATGCATTGGGGAAAAATACTGCACTCAAGCGATCCAGGGCTCAGATGTTAGAAGGGAATGTTGACAAGGCAGATGCCCTAAAACCATTTTTGTAATAGATTTTTCCTCTTTCTACTACCACCACCTTCTCCCAGTAAGCAGTGCCCACACATCCTTCCTACTACGCCAACAACTTCTACCATATCAACTGATGTAGCCAGAGACAAGTTCATCATCCACAATAAAAAAAAACGTCACACTGGCTCCATTCCATCTGAACTGGTGTGGTGCTGAGGTGTCACCTGTTGCACGGTCCTAATCTGGGATCCTGAGTTGGTTTGTTACGTGGTGGGTGCAGCAGTGCGCTGTATCAGCGTGTGCTCCTAACCTCTAAAAAGTTCTGCTGCTGCTGTGGAAGTCATCCTGCAGTGTTCAAGTTCAAAGAAGACAGCCAACGACTACAGACAAATGGCACTTATGTCCCTCATCCCTTTAAGATGCTGCTCCTGGACTGTGGACGGAGTGGTGGTTCTGAGGCTGGGGATCTGCACTGGCATTCGGAAAGGTTGTTGGTTCAAATCCCATAAACACCAGAATTGACTCTACGTGTTGGGCCCTTGAGTAAGGCCCTTAACCTGTGATTGCTCCGTCCTGGGTATGATGTTAATCTGCAACCAGCCCTGCAACCAGGCTCTCCAGCCTGCAGGGAAAACTTGGGCGTTGGTGGCAGCCACCATAAAAAAACCTCACAGTATTCCATTCCATTTTATGGCTGCACTAGGGTCCTAATCTGGGATCCTGAGGTGGTTTGTCATGGGGTGGGTGTGGCAACGTGCTGTATCAGTGCAGGCTCCTACAAGTCCTCTTGTGTTAGACCACCAGGACTCACAGCAGTCTGCCTTTCAGACAAATATTGGAGTCGATGATCCAATTTTCCATCTCCTCCACTTTGCATATTCCCATCTGGACAAAGCTGGCAGTTCTGTTTTTTTTATTTCTGCAGTGCTTTCAGTACCATCTAGGGTGACCTTAGAGATATGAAGGTGGATGAGCCAATGGTGTCTTGAAAAACTGACAATTCGTCGGGCAGACCTCAGTTTATGGGGCTCAAGGACTGTGTGAGCAACTCTCCCATCCCATCACCTTTCCTCTTCACCCTGTACATTCCTCTGACAAAGGGGGTGTGACAGAGTATAGAGAACTCTTGAGATTTGTTAGCAACCAGGGCTTGAAGTGGGCCGGTGTATCAGCTTTTATACTATTTTTTGGAGCAGTGTACCAGCCGTCACTTGCAATTGGTTATGTACCATCACCTATCGCTTGGAGCTTCAAAGGGGACAACCTTCTGATTCAATGTATGTATATGATCACCATCAGGTCTTAAAGAGGGGACAGCTTCTGTTGAAGCAGGTTGACACGGCACGGCTCACTTGGCCCCACAGAGACGACGCTTGGAGTCTTCTGACAGGCCACAGAATTGAGATTTATTGTATGACATATAGACTCAGTTCCAATTATTTACAACCCAAGAGTTTACATTCTCTTCTTATCAAGGGGCCCATCTCTGCTCAACTCTCCTGCACATCCACACTTTTAACTTGGGAGATAATGGTGCTGTGGCTTACAGCATAATAAAAATATATATAAGCATGGGCCTTTTAACTCCTAACTCTCACATCTTAATACTTAATCTATATACTGTATATAAAAGTCAATGTAAGTGTGTGTGTGTATGTATGTTTCAGCATCACTTCCGAACGGCTGGAGCAATTTTCACGAAACTTGGTACACGTTTCTCATTGGTCGACTAAAAATACTGTAGGGTGAAATCAACCCTAACCCACCCCCTTCTGGGTAGGGTGGGGGGGGGGGGGGGGGTGATCTTGCAGTCTTGTATGCATGTTATCATCTAGTTGATACTCGGAACGACCACCAGAGGGCGAACTGGAGGTGACTGCCAGCATTCTTTATGTTTTAGCACCACTGCGCCCGTCGGTTTTGAAATTAAACAGAGTTGGCTGGTTCCGAGCTTCAACTGGATGATGACATACATACAAGACCGCAAGACAAGCACATTAGTGAGTCTTCATTGTTTGTTAATTTATTTTTATTTTTAAAGTTGTATTTTTTTAATTAAAGTTTTCTCAAACAATAAAAAAAAAAAACACTTTATTTTCCTCCTGGACAACGCTGGGTATTTCAGCTAGTAAAATATAGTGTCTATAATACTTTTCTAAAACATAGAAATGACCAATTATATGAATATATTTTTCTATATTTTCCAACCTCAATATAATATCGTGTATCAGGATGATTGAAACTGTAAGGGGAAGCTCGATTAAGAAATTGTGCATAGCAGGAGGACCAGGAGGAGTACCAAGAGAGTACCGTCACTTATGGGTTTCATCCTCAGGCACCGTCTACAATTGGCCAAACCAAGAAACTGCTTATCGACTTTCAACGCACCGCACGGCCTCTACGCCCGGTCACTGCTCAGGGAGTGATCATGATACAAAGACTTGGGGGTCCACATCAGTGACAGGCTGGCCTGATCTCACATCACAGAGGAACTGAAGAACAAAGGGTAGAGCAGACTCTCTTTTTAGGCGACTGACGTGGGTAGTGACATCCTTCACATCTTCTACAACTCTGCAATGGGCTTTATAAGGCCTCACTGTGACTGGGACTGCACTTTTCTAGTTTTTCTTTCCTTTTAGTTATTCTGATGTGTATTTGAGGGAGGGGTGTCTGTTGTATAATAATATTCATGAATTACACTTCTACAAAAAGCCAGATTTGCCCCTGGGGATGCTATCTGTCTGTCATATTCACACATGTCACAAGCTCTTAACTGAGCTCACGGCACAGAGGTGACTGAGTCCCCACTTCACTGATGCTTTGGAAGTGTCATAAACACCAAAAGGAGCCTCTCATCACATCTTGTTAGGATGATGGTGATGAGTTAAATAGCCAACATTCCTACATGCATTCAAAACGGGCACTAAAATTAATTTTGCACTTGATTTTGCAATTATGAAATGTGGAACTCACTAAAGAGCTTTTTTTGAGGATCTACAGGGTTTTTTTTTAGGTGGTGGAAAACAAGAAATGCTGCCCCCTAAAGCCTCACTCCCACTCTTCACCCGAGTCCTTTTCCCCAGCTCATCGTCACCCGTCAGTCAAATCAATTCAATTTACGCCTCTCATTCTTATTTCAATATATTTCATACAAAATGTGACACGCTGGGTATTTCTCCACACAAAGACCCTCTAAAACGTACCATTGTGCACACTTCTAACAAAAAGCTTATCCTAGCTGGGGATATGCACACTTCCACTGATTCTTTTTTTTTTTCATTAGAGATCATGTGGATTTAATGCATGAAAAATCATCCAGAAACACAACAAATACCTTTTTTCTTATGTGATTGGCATTAATTTTCCTGGAAGCAAAACGCAATTTTTTAATTGCAATGAGAAACATGGAGTTTCACTGCAAATTCAGTTTGCATGAGTCATTTCACTCATCCCTACTTATTTCATAGCTGAATGTGACTAATAGATGCATTATGGGTAATTCCAAAACTGGAGTGTTACCAAATTAATCTTATATATTAACGTCTACATGTGGAAGTCTGTGTGTCTGTCTGTCCGGCCCGGACGTGAGAAGTGGAGTCGGGGTAAGGCCAGCACATCAGCAAAACAAATCCTCCAAAGAAAGTCCAAGTCGCTTGGCCGCAAACATCAGCAAAACTGTATCCCTATTACTTTTCCTTCCAGTGCTAATGCACAAACGATGCAAGCACGTCAGTAAAACGAAACCTCCTAGAAGAGAGACGCCCAGTGTAGTTGCTTTCAATTACCTGATATCTCCACATTTCAATTTTTTTTCTGACGATTTCAAAAGTTTCAAGGACCCCGGGCTTTTTACAGCACAGGCTTACACAGCTAGTTTTAAATAAACAGCAGTGACAATGACGCACTTGTCTAACAAGCAATAGAGAAGAAATCAGTGCCACTGAGAGCGGACATCCTGCACTCCAGCAGACAAACTAACATCAACAGGACAGACCCGCTTGCTCCTAAGCCAAACTCAAGTTGGCCACCAAAACAAAAATACAACCAGCCAAAACACATTAAAGGCCTATATTATAAAGGAAAATCTTGAGATGAGACGAGACTATTGCCAAGAGATTTTCTCAAGTCCCGCCCTCTCCTCCACCATTTCCAGTTAACGGCCCACGCCGACGGTCCTCACACCTCTCATTTGTGTGAATGCTTTTGTCAGACACAGTTCCTGTGCTCTCAGCTCTTATGAATTTTTATGTTTTCCTCACTTTTAAGTTCCCAATTAAAGAAGGCTTATGATGTCCAAATCTTACTGAAGAATTTCATCCCGAAGGGTTATCAACAGAAGAAATGAGTACACGGGCAGTCCTAGCACCGAGAAACGATGAAGTCAAATGAATTAAAGTGAAAATTGTCGATCAGTTACACGACAAATTGGTTAAAAGCGTATCAATAGACTATGCTGAAACAGTTGGTGGTGACTGTGCGGAAGATGAAAACATCAACTTACAATATCCTGTAGGATATCTACAACCATTAACACCGTCTGGTCGAATTACTGTTGAAAAAGGATGTATCGTAATGTTATTGCGTGATTTATGTCTGAGTGATGGGCTATGCAATAGGACAAGATTAGTTGTATTCAAAATTGGTTGCATGTTCTGACGTGCAAAATTTTAACAGGTGACAAGAAAGGTAATTTAGTACATCTTCAGGGGATAACATCAGACACCAAAGGAGATCTTGAAATGCCATTTGCATTAAAACGTTTACAGTTTCCCGTTAGAACAGCTTTTGCTGTGACGATTAACAAATCACAGGGACAAACATTTGAAAAAGTCAGTTTATTTATTAGAGAGAAAGAAACGATATTCAGTCACCGGCAGTTATACGTTACGTTGTGACAATGTAACTCCAAACACGGAATCAAAATTCAGTGCGATATTGACGAAAAGTTAATTCCAAATATTGTTTTTACTGAAGTTTTACAATAAAAGTGTAAGTTTAAAAAGTATTTGCATGTTAATTTCAAAGCCAAACAGAACAAAAACGTATAATACAACAAATTCCTCTAATGCAACATGAAACATAATTTTCTTTCAATTTATTATGTTTTACTGTTTTTTACTATGGTTAATTACTCGCTGTAATGTAAAATAGTTAGTTCTATTATGCATATGTAACAATTCCCATGAAAATAATCTGTTTAAATTGTACATCATCTTCCCCATAAGTGAGCGGCAGAGTGGCGAAGTGGCTAGCGTGTAGTGCCCAAAAGGGGGTTGGCGAGTGAAGTGAGCAGAGGGCACAGACCACAGCCCATTGTGAGCTGGGGGGCTGATCACACCCCTACAGGTTAAAAAAAAAGACGCTGAAAGACTACCTTCACATTGCTCCCTTGCTTGCTTGCTGCGGCTGATCTATCACGCGATCCGCGCGGTACTTCACAGACTTAAAAGTCCAAATAGCACCTGTCAGTTTTTTGATTGATTGTTTGCCTCTCTCTCTCTGTGATTCCCTGCTCCTGACGCGCACTCCTTTGAAAAGGAAGATATGTTTGCATTCTTTTAATTGTGAGACGGAACTGTCATCTCCGCCTTGTCAAGGAGCACGTTTAAACTTTTGAAAAAGAGACATGTTTGTTTGCAGTGTTTGAATAAAGTTCCTGTCTCTACAACCTCCTGTGTTTCTGTGCAATTCTGTGACCCAAGTGTAACAATAAATTCAAACATTTTTTTATTATTAAACAATCATTAATGCACCAGGCTGAATGGACAGGCATGCCCTCATTAGGCCATGACACATGTGTGTTAGTTATTCCCCACAGGCACTATGCAATAATTATTATGATTATACATTTTTTAGTTTTTCAAGCCTGACAGGTGCTGTTTTTGTTTTTCTTTATGATTATTATGTTCATCATTAGGGTAGCAACATCACTGAGTTGTCTCTTTCAGATCTTTCTTTCTGTTGGCCAAGGGAGTTGTCATTTTGTGGAATTGCAGGACAAAATTATGTTGTTACATTTCATGTCGTCACAGTGCAGGTATTCTTATGTTCCAGTTTTGGGATAACTCTCTAAAAGAAAGAGAATTAGAGGCAGTTTTCGTAGCAAAGTTGCTGGGTTTGCCAGCGATCCTGCTTAAAAAATTTTTCCCTGAAAGTTCACAGTGTGGCTGGCTTAGGCATTTTCCCAGTGCCCCATGATGATTTGAAGAGGCCAGCATGACATCACAGAGCTGTCGCAGCCAGTGTTGGATGTGTGACCCCCGTTCCATCTTTACTAGTGCTGGTTAATGCCTCTCACCCCTCATCCCCCTCTGCCACCTCTGCACATGTTGTTAGTAGCAGCAGTAGCTGCCATGGTGGTAGCAATCTGATGGATGCGTGGAGAGACTTTCTCCAGCCTCAGTAACCTGGTCGGACACAGAATGGGATGATGAGTGACAACCGGGGGGGTGGGGGGGAACGCTGCACGTGAGTCTGTGCATACTGATGACCCCATGGAGATGTGGGTCACAATGCTGGTTTTAGGCTATGAGCTCGCACAGTATCTACTGAAAGTGTCTGAGTGGGCTGTCAGTGCTGCTGATAGGGTCAACCGGCCCACACTCATAAAAATGAACGAGTCCTGGGTCAGCATAGATTTCCACGCCCTGACTGCTTATTTACAGGACTAGATGGGACCCTTATCTGCCCCTCTCTAGTGCCCTACCTCTGGTTTTCTGTTACTAGTATGTGTACTGGATTTGCAGGAGCCAGGCCTCAGTGAATTCATGCTTCCTGTTCCTGTTGCCACTCTCTGTAAGAAATGTCACTGTTCTGACAATAATTTTACCATTTTATTCCATGGAGGCTCGGAGGCACAGTGGCTAGCACTGCTCCCGCATAGCTTAGGTCATATTTTTGGCCACAGTAAGTGGCCCCACATAGCCCTCAAGGACACATAAAAGTCCATTGCACCATTCTAATACTCTCCCATCCAATTCAGTTCCACCTTCCCCCATGGACTTCAATGCATTTCGCCAACTTCTGCTGAACCTTTTCACGGTTTCACCCAACTCAAGACGAAGAGAATTCAGCAGGGTGCACTCATCACTGGTGATTTCTTATATTCGAAGTTTCCCTCGTGATTTTGAATTTTTGGTTTCTCTTTTATAACGTTGATTCCTGATTAGCACTTTTCAACGTTTGTTGCTCTCTTTCTTGTGTACTGTCTTTGCCTGTCCACTGTCTCATTCCTGCTTACCATCCTTAACCCTGGCAATGGCTTATTTTTCAAACAGAATCCTTACAATAGCATTCTTAAACACCCAAAATCTGTTTCAGGGCTGTAGGAGCCTATACCAGCATCACAGGGCACAGAGCAGGAAGCAGTCCAGGGTGAGGCACCAGTCTATCTCAGGGCCCAGGTATGCAGACGGCCTCAGCCATACGCACCCTGGGGTCAATTTGGTCTCACCTGGTAACCAAGCCGTAATCTGCAAACTTCACCTGAACAATGACTGAACCCAGGATACTGGACAAGTGAGCCAGCAGTACCAACTATGGCACTATTGTGCCACCTTAAACATTAATCATACTCACAAATGTTGTAATATTAATGATAAACATAATCAACATGTTTTAAAAATGCTAAACATTTAATTAGATTGAATAATAATATCAATATTGACAGCAAATGAATATTAATAATAAATTATATTAAAATGCCAGTACTACTGTATTCAACACAATTTAAACAGTACTCAGAATCAATTATATTTAAAAATTAATTATTATCAATTAAATCCATATATAATTTTTATATTAATCACAATCCATATTAATCGATAAACTGTGCACACTAGGAAAGAGGCTTCCAGAGTCACAGGCACCATGACACTGACACGGGATAGGCATGAGCCTCACACAAGACCTCCAGGAATGAGAGTTAGCCACACTGGAAGAAGGGGAGGCACTGCCCTTGCCAATGTAGGAATGCATGGGCTGCTAGACGGGGACAGCAAGCCCAAGTTATGTGCTGGGAACCCAAGAAGCAACAGGTGGAGTCACCAGCACAAGAAAAACAAAATTACAGCCTGGGACAATAAGTTGATAATCCTGCAGGCTATACCACTTGTGGAAGGACCACAAAACAGAGACAGTCAAATGTCTGGGGAAACACTGATGTTTTGGTGTATTGTGTAGTGAACTAATCCTTGTGGCCCTCTTCTTTATCTCTGCAGGTCCCCTCAGGGACAAATTCCCTACATTGTACCAATCAAATGGTGGCCTCGTCCCCAGAAACCTCTTTCTAGCTGGCACCTCTGTTAAGAGCATTACACATTGTACAAAATGCCGGCAGCATGGACCATAAAGGCAGAAGCCAACAATGGGTGGGCACATCTTGCATATATAGACACTCACCCTCATACACCCACACTAGACCAACTTAGAGTTACCAGTTATCCTAACCTGTAATAGGAGGGCACCTGCAATTCAAACTCCTCTCACACACAGACTGAGTGGGCCAGCACTTGCTCCAATCAGACTGCAAATCTGCAAGGAATCAAGCAGTCAGTCTGAGTAATCTTAGCCAGAAACAAAGTTAAATGGTGAACACACCTCTAGAAATATTTCAATATGAGCATACTGCAGCAAGAGGACTAATCTGCAAACAACAAATATTGTAACAATACAGTCTGTGTTAGACTACAAACACATGCACACAGGTGTAAAATGCCAAGCTATGTTCAGACTCCAAACATACATGAAACAGTCACTTAATTAAATAATTAATAATTAATGATAATAAGGTAGCACTTTAATGTGGGATAAAGTTAATACACTAAACACTACTACGTTATTTTAATAATAATATTTAGAGATTTTGGAACTAGCAGGAAAACACAACTTCAAACACAATTAAATCCAATTATTATCGTCCACTATAGCCAATAGGTGGCACCACCAGATACATACAGGAGTCAGTGAGCAACGCCTCAGGAATCCTCCAAGTCACTAGAGGGCAAGATGTTTGCTGCGTTTTGGTCAGCTGACAGGGCAAACAAGCTGGCTGGGCTTCATATGTCCTTGTCTGTGGCGGTCTGACACAGCGGTACAGCGTCTGAGACCCGCATGGTGGCTGTTAGCTAAGGTCTGAAATTCTAGGGCTGGTGAACTTAAAATTGGGAAGTGAGTGTTTGACAAGGGTCTCACTGAAACAACGAGTTATGGACAAGTTGGATACCAACCTGCCTTCCTATCTACAGTCTATCTATCTATCTATCTATATATATATATATATATATATATATACGTATATATATATATAGAGAGAGAGAGCCTTACATATGCATTATTTTTGTTTTTTGCTGCAGAAAAATTCATTTCATCTACATTAAGTACTTTTATTTTTCCTTTAATATATTCTAGGATACTTAAAAATCAATGCCTTACTTGCCAGTTTTTTTTTCTAGGCCAGGTAAAATAAGCAATTTTAAAGGCAAGAAAGATCAAAGATAAAAACACATTAACAACTGATGATGTATTAATGTTTAAAGTACTAGTTAAAAGCAGACTAAAGGAAGTAATTACACATTATAAACTCATTAATGATGTCAGCATTTTTTTAAACCATCTGGGGTGTTTTCGGGAGATTGTGTACTGTTCATAATGGGGAATTACTCATGGACTAGTAAGTGGGAATTAACTTGATACTCATTTGTGTGGGTTATGTCTATTTTTATTTGTTTTTTTGGAATTTTATTGAATCTGTGTTTCCAACATATAATTTGTTGTCATTAGTGGATTCATTTGAACTTACGCTACTTGTTTTCACCTTTTGTATATATTAGGTTACAATAAGGTATTTTAAAATAATAATGATCTATCTATTGCTCAGTGCCTTTCATATCTATTTATCTAACTATCTATCTATCTATCTATACCACAATTACTAATATCTATCTATCTATTATGTAGTGCCTTTCATATATATCTATTTCTATTATTTAGTGCCTTTCATATCTATCTATCTATCTATCTATCTATCTATTATGTAGTGCCTTTCATATCTATCTATCTATCTATCATGCAGTGTCTTTCATATCTATCTATCTATTATATATTGCCTTTCACATCATCTATCTATCTATTATGTAGTGCCTTTCATATCCATCTATCTATCTATTATGTAGTGCCTTTCATATCTATCTATCTATTATATAGTGCCTTTCATATCATCTATCTATTATATAGTGCCTTTCATATCTATCTATCTATTTCTATTATATAGTGCCTTTCATATCCATCTATCTATTATATAGTGCCTTTCATATCTATCTATCTATCTATTATATATTGCCTTTCATATCATCTATCTATCTATTATATAGTGCCTTTCATATCTATCTATCATATAGTGCCTTTCATATCATCTATTATGTAGTGCCTTTCATAACTATCTATCAATCTATCTATCTATCTAGGAATGGTAAGTAGTATACGGTCTTCTGGGCACACAAAGTGCCCATCCAGGAACGAGTGAACTCAAGTGGCACAGTCAGACAGAGAGACTCCCACTGTGTGAAGGCACCTCTGGTTTACAGACAACAGAAGCCTATTTGAGATTTAAAATGGCAGTATTTGAATGCTGTAGAGCCATTCTGAACATGACGTGTCTTAATAAACTGCCCCCCCCCCCCGCCCCCATTAATGCCTTTGCCATTTTCAGTCCTGCCCCTGTGTGTTTGCCATTACAGTTGCCATTATGAACTCTCTGTTCTTTATTTTGCACCGTCTGTACCTACAGACAGTGTAATGTGGGAATTCTTTTTTCAGACGTTTTATGTATTTAACTGGATTTGAAAGTCACCCAGAGTGCACTCTCCCTCTTTCTCACACACACACACACACATGCACTCAAGCAAGGCCTTTGCTCTGTTACACAGCATTCCCACCTTCCTTCCCCAGAGGATGATGCTCCGTCTCCTTCCTCTCTCTCGGTGCCTTCTCCCCTCGCCTAGAGTTCCCCTCTTGGGTTTTGGATTCTCCTTTACGAGTGGCCTGAGTTCGTTTTTTCATGCCTTCCTCTTTCCTGTCTGTCTTTGGCTCCCCTACATCATCCTGGATGTCTGCCTCCACGTTGGCCTCTGCCTCGCATGCTGCCTGCTCAGGACTGTCTGAAGCACTCGGGCCCTCCCTGCCCACAGCATCTTTTGCTAAATTAGTGTCACCGCTCTTCAAAGATTTGGCATCAATAACCGTTTGACTGTGCGCATTGGATTTGGTCTCCAGCTCATTGCCCTCCGAGGGCTCCAACTTGTCTCCGTCTTGGGTGTTGTCTCCACTCCTGACACGCATAGTACTTCGGTCGGCTCCTCTGTCATTGGTGGCTGCCTCCCCTGTGGAGATTTGCTGGGACTCCTCCTGGTAGAAGATGGATTTGGGACTCAACAGGTTGCTCTGACCTCCCCACTTGTGCTCGCTACAGTGGCTGTGAGAAAAGAACAAGAGACCGTGTGAATTTTTTGTCCACAGTTTAAATACAACACCAAAAATATGCATCTAAAGTAGGAATTACCAAAACATGATGTGTTTTAAAATAATAACAATGAATGAATGTACTTGATGCTGTGCCATTGTCTGTATGATGTTTACTCCCCGACCTTAGTCTACAACTAGTTCACGGTATTTTCCCTTTGTTTTACATCACTTGCTATCAGTCCTTTTTAAAAAAATCAATCACATTAGCAAATCAGAAATGAAAGTCAAGACCCATTTGTAATTGGGGTCAAGATAATATTTAAAAGTAAATATTGGAAACGTTTATACATAGGAAATCATGAAATGTTCATCTAAATTCTTGGAGAAGTCAATACATATGCGGCCAGGACAGAAATGAGCTTGATCTAAAAATAAAAGCCGAGCCGCACCTGAGCGCATTCACAAGGTCTTTATTGAAATATTCCCAAGGGTTCAAGTGGTTTGATATTCCATTAATTTAAATGCCATCCATCAGTAAACACTGATGTTCCCTCAGGACTAAAAACAAGCAGTTGCCATTTCACATTTGTTAAAACCAGCCTGAAATTAAAAGCCATTGGCCCCCCAAAAAATCATCAGCAGTTAGGCACCTCCAAGTGGTCCCCAGCACCATACAGAGCGGCAAAATCAGCCAGCACACGCAACTGTATGGGCCATACACAGGAAAAATTCAATCCAAATTCAACAAGAGGAGGAAGAAATAAAAAAAAAAGAATGAAATGTCAAGAAATGGAAAACAATTAAAAGGCACAAAATGCATTCTAACCTTTGAGGTCTGCAGCAGCTATTAAAAATATGTTCCCCACAACGTGCTGAAGTTTTACTTCACTTTTGAATTTGAGGCCAGCAACTTGAGAAAAGTCAAATAAATAAATAAATACACAGTCATGGAGTGACACACTGATCGCAGAGCTTTTGCTTCCTACTGTATATGCTTGAGCACTTCGCTACCGAAATTGTTTGACCAGGATCAGCAAACACTTTCAACTGTAAACAGCCCCACGTTACCCTGACAACGGTTACCCTGACAACAGCCGCCAGTTTTACAAGGGATCTGTCACTCAAACATCGAGGAAAGTTTCTTAGCCGAGGAGTATCCACAGATATGTAG